>NC_092044.1:99343255-99411375 GCF_003086295.3 Arachis hypogaea
CCTTAGCTGTGTCATCCTTTTGGAGGGTAAAATTGATTCAGGAATTTGTCTGATAACTGTTTCCATGTCTTTATGCTTGCTGTAGGTTGGTTATTAACCACCTCTTAGCTTGATCTTTTACAGCAAATGGAAACAGTAATAGTCTGTAGACATCCTGATCCACCTCTTTATCACGTACTGTGTCAGCAATTTGTAAGAATGTGCCAGAAACTCAATAGGTCTTCCTCTGGAAGACCGGAATACTGGCAATTTTGCTGCACTATGATAATGAGTTGAGGATTTAACTCAAAGCTGCTTGCTTTAATGGGAGGTTACAGATGCTACTCCCATATGCAGCTGTAATGGGGTTAGCAATGACCCCAGAGTCTTCTGGACTGTCAATTCCACTTAGGTCCATATGGAAAAGGGAAATGATATGGATTCAAAGTAAATTTATTTTTTTTATTAAAACCGAAAATAATAAAAAAAAAAATGGAAAATAAAATAAAATTTGAAAATAAAATCAAAGCAAATTGAAAACTAATAATTAATAATTAAAAAGATATGATTGAGAGATATGATTGCAATAAAATATGAAAGATATGATTGAAAATTTTGACTAATTAATGCAAAATTTAAATTATGAAAAAAAGAAAGAATATTTTATTTTAAATATGAGGAAAGAGAAAAACAACAAAGACACTAAACTTAAAATTTTAGAAAACAAAAACAAACAAAAAATTTAAAAGGAAAAAACACAAAGAGACACCAAACTTAAATTTTTAGGATAAAAGACAAAGACACCAAATTAAAATTAGAAAAAAACAAACAAATTAAGACACAAAGACACAAACTAAAATATAAACTAACTCAACTAAAAGACTCTAAACCACAAAACAAAACAGTCCTAATCTAAGCAACAAGATAACCGTCAGTTGTCCAAACTCGAACAATCCCCGGCAACGGCGCCAAAAACTTGGTGCACGAAATTGCAATCACACTTTTGCAACACCGCACAACTAACCAGCAAGTGCACTGGGTCGTCCAAGTAATACCTTACGTGAGTAAGGGTCGATCCCACGGAGATTGTCGGCTTGAAGCAAGCTATGGTTATCTTGTAAATCTTAGTCAGGATATCAGAAATTATCAGGATTGATTGTGAAAAGTAAAAGAACATGAAATAAGTACTTGTTTTGCAGTGATAGAGAATAGGTTGAGGTTTTGGAGATGCTCCATCTTCTGAATCTCTGCTTTCCTACTGTCTTCTTCTTCAGACACGCAAGGCTCCTTCCACGGCAAGCTGTATGCAAGGGTTTCACCGTTGTCAGTGGCTACCTCCCATCCTCTCAGTGGAAATGTTCAACGCACCCTGTCACGGCACGGCTATCCATCTGTTGGTTCTCAATCAGGCCGGAATAGAATCCAGTGATTCTTTTGCGTCTGTCACTAATGCCCCGCCTCAGGAGTTTGAAGCTCGTCACAGTCATTCAATCATTGAATCCTACTCAGAATACCACAGACAAGGTTTAGACCTTCCGGATTCTCTTGAATGCCGCCATCAGTTCTAGCTTATACCACGAAGATTCTGATTAAAGAATCCAAGAGATATCTACTTAATCTAAGGTAGAACGGAGGTGGTTGTCAGGCACACGTTCATAGTTGAGAATGATAATGATTGTCACGGATCATCACATTCATCCGGTTTAAGAACAAGTAATATCTTAGAATGGAAGCAAGCATGATTGAATAAGAAACAGTAGTAATTGCATTAATCCATCAAGACACAGCAGAGCTCCTCACCCCAACCATGGGGTTTAGAGACTCATGCCGTGGAAAGTACACAAAGAAACGTGTAAAGTGTCATGAGGTACAGATACAATGTCAAAAGATTCTATTAATAGTGAACTAGTAACCTAGGGTATACAGGAATGAGTAAATGACGTAAAAATCCACTTCTGGGTCCACTTAGTGTGTGCTTGGGCTGAGCATTGAAGCTTTCATGTGTAGAGACTTTTTCTGGAGTTAAACGCCAGCTTTCATGCCAGTTTGGGCGTTTAACTCCAATTTTTATGCCAGTTCCAGCGTTAAACGCTGGAAATTCTGAGGCTGATTTGCCACGCCGGTTTGGGCCATCAAATCTCGGGCAAAGTATGAACTATATACATTGCTGGAAAGTCCAGGATGTCTACTTTCCAACGCCGTTGAGAGCGCGCCAATTGGCTTCTGTAGCTCCAGAAAATCACTTCGAGTGCAGGGAGGTCAGAATCCAATAGCATCTGCAGTCCTTTTCAGTCTCTGAATCAGATTTTTGCTCAGGACCCTTAATTTCAGCCAGAAAATACCTGAAATCACAGAAAAACACACAAACTCATAGTAAAGTCCAGAAAAGTGAATTTTAACTAAAAACTAATAAAAATATACTAAAAACTAACTAGATCATACTAAAAACATACTAAAAATAATGCCAAAAAGCGTATAAATTATCCGTTCATCACAACACCAAACTTAAATTGTTGCTTGTCCCCAAGCAACTGAAAATCAAAATAAGATAAAAAGAAGAGAATATACTATAGACTCCAAAATATCAAGGAAACTCAGCTCCAATTAGATGAGCGGGACTTGTAGCTTTTTGCTTCCGAACAGTTTTGGCATCTCACTTTATCCTTTGAAGTTCAGAATGATTGGCATCTATAGGAACTAAGAACTCAGATAGTGTTATTGATTCTCCTAGTTAAGTATAATGATTCTTGAACATAGCTATGTCATGAGTCTTGGCTGTGGCCCAAAGCACTCTGTCATCCAGTATTACCACCGGATCCATACATGCCACAGACACATTCTTGGGTGAACCTTTTCAGATTATGACCCAGCTTTGCTAGAGTCCCCAATTAGAGGTGTCCAGTGTTCTTAAGCACACCCTTTTTTCCTTGGATCACAACTTTATTTCTTTATTTTTCTTCTATTTCTTCTCTCTTTTTTTCGTTTTTTTATCACACTGCTTTTTCTTGCTTCAAGAATCAATTTGATGATTTTTCAGATCCTCAATAACAGTTCTCCTTTTCCATCATTCTTTCAAGAGCCAACAATTTTAACATTCTTAAAACAACAAATTCAAAAGACATATGCACTGTTCAAGCATTCATTCAGAAAACAAAAAGTATTGTCACCACATCAAACTAATTCAACTAGTTTCAAAGATGAATTCAAAATCCTGTACTTCTTGTTCTTTTGTGATTAAAGCATTTTTCATTTAAGAGAGGTGATGGATTCATAGGACATTCATAGCTTTAAGGCATAGACACTAAGATACTAATGATCATGTAATAAGACACAAACACAGATAAACATAAGCATACAAATTCGAAAAATAGAAAATAAAGAACAAGGAGATTAAAGAACGGGTCCACCTTAGTGATGGCGGCTTGTTCTTCCTCTTGAAGATCTTATGGAGTGCTTGAGCTCCTCAATGTCTCTTCCTTGCCTTTGTTGCTCCTCTCTCATGATTCTATGATCTTCTTTAATTTCATGGAGGAGGATGGAATGTTCTTGGTGCTTCACCCTTAGTTGTCCCATGTTGGAACTCAATTCTCCTAGGGAGGTATTGATTTGCTCCCAATAGTTTTGTGGAGGAAAGTGCATCCCTTGAGATGAATATCTCCATCTCCCATGGCTCGGAGGTGGAAGCTTTTGCCTTTACTTTCCTCTTTCTAGAGGTTTCTCCGGCCTTAGGTGCCATAAATGATTTTAGAGAAACAAAAAGCAATGCATTTACCAAACCAAACTTAAAAGGTTTGCTCGTCCTCGAGCAAAAGAAGAAAGAAGAGAGAGAGTGGTGGGGATCCTGTGGGGTCCACAGATCCTGAGGTGGCAAGGATAATTCATCCCTGCACCAAGTGGTGAGCAAAAATGCTCCTTCTGCCAATCCTGGCATTAAATGCCGGGCTGGTGCCCATTTCTGGCGTTTAACGCCAGCTTGGTGCCCATTCCTGGCGTTTAACGCCAGTCTGGTGCCCCTTTCTGGCGTTAAACGCCCAGAATGGTGCCAGACTGGGCGTTAAACGCCCATCTGCTAGCCTTACTGGCATTTAAACGCCAGCAAGATCTTCCTCCAGGGTGTGCTGTTTTTCTTTCTATTTTTCTTTCTGTTTTTGCTTTTTCAATTGATTTTGTGACTTCTCATGATCATCAACCTACAGAAAACATAAAATAATAAAGGAAAAATAATAAATATAACATTGGGTTGCCTCCCAACAAGCGCTTCTTTAATGTCAGTAGCTTGACAGTGGGCTCTCATGGGGCCTCACAGATACTCAGAGCTATGTTGGAACTTCCCAACACCAAACTTAGAGTTTGACTGTGGAGGCTCTGTTTGACTCTGTTTTGAGAGAAGCTCTTCATGCTTCCTTTCCATGGTTACAGAAGGGGAACCTTGAGTCTTATAGTTTGCATTGTCTGTAAGCCACGGAGCTTCCTGAATAGCAAATAATTGCTCATCCAGAAAGGTTTCAGAGATCTCAGTAGGAGGGAGGGATGCTCCTGCTACTGGTTCTATCCGGACAGGTGATCAGCTACTTGATTTTCTGTCCCTTTTTGTCTCTTATTTCTATATCAAACTCTTGCAGAAGCAACACCCATCTTATGAGCCTGGGTTTTGAATCCTGCTTTGTGAGTAGATATTTAAGAGCAGCATGGTCAGTGTACACAATCACTTTTGATCCTACTAAATAAGATCTGAACTTGTCAATGGCATAAACCACTGCAAGTAACTCTTTTTCTGTGGTTGTGTAGTTCTTCTGTGCATCATTTAGAATACGGCTGCCATAATGAATGACGTGCAGAAGCTTACCATGCCTTTGTCCCAATACTGCACCAATGGCATGGTCACTGGCATCACACATTAGTTCAAATGGTAATGTCCAGTCTGGTGCAGAGATGACTGGTGCTGTGACCAGCTTAGCTTTCAGGGTCTCAAATGCCTGCAGACACTCCTTATCAAAGATAAATGGTGTGTCAGCAGCTAGCAGATTACTCAGAGATTTGGCAATTTTTGAAAAATCCTTTATAAACCTTCTGTAGAATCCTGCATGCCCTAGAAAGCTTCTGATTGCCTTAACATTAGTAGGTGGTGGTAATTTTTCAATTACTTCAACTTTTGCTTGATCCACCTCTATTCTCTTGTTTGAAATTTTATGCCCAAGGACAATCCCTTCAGTCACCATAAAGTGACATTTTTCCCAGTTTAAAACTAGGTTGGTCTCTTGGCATCTTTTCATAACAAGTGCTAGATGGTTAAGGCAGGAGCTGAATGAGTCTCCAAATACTGAAAAGTCATCCATGAAGACTTCCAGAAATTTCTCTACCATATCTGAGAAGATAGAGAGCATGCACCTCTGAAAGGTTGCAGGTGCATTGCACAGACCAAAAGGCATCCTTCTGTAGGCAAATACTCCAGAAGGACATGTAAATGCTGTTTTCTCTTGGTCCTGAGGATCTACTGCAATTTGGTTGTAACCTGAGTAGCCGTCCAAAAAGCAGTAGTATTCATGACCTGCTAGTCTCTCTAGCATCTGGTCTATGAATGGTAAAGGAAAATGATCCTTTCTGGTGACTGTATTGAGCCTTCTGTAGTCAATACACATGCGCCACCCTGTAACTGTTCTTGTAGGAACTAGTTCATTCTTTTCATTATGAACCACTGTCATGCCTCCCTTCTTGGGGACAACGTGGACAGGGCTCACCCAGGGGCTATCAGAAATAGGATAAATAATCCCAGCCTCTAGTAACTTAGTGACCTCTTTCTGCACCACCTCCTTCATGGCTGGATTTAGCCGCCTTTGTGGTTGAACCACTGGCTTAGCATTATCCTCCAATAGGATCTTATGCATGCATCTTGCTGGGCTAATGCCCTTAAGATCACTTATGGACCACCCAAGAGCTGTCTTGTGTGTCCTTAGCACTTGAATTAGTGCTTCCTCTTCCTGTGGATTTAGAGCAGAGCTTATGATCACAGGAAAAGTGTCACCTTCTCCCAAAAATGCATATTTCAGGGATGGTGGTAGTGGCTTGAGCTCGGTTTTAGGAGGCTTATCTCCTTCCTGAGGAATTTTCAGAATTTCTTTTATTTCCTTTAGTTCCTCCAGATCAGGCTGAACATCTTTAAAGATGTCATCTAGCTCTGATTCAAGACTTTCAGTCATATTGACCTCCTCCACCAAAGAGTCAATAATATCAGTGCTCATACAGTCATTTGATGTGTCTGGATGCTGCATAGCTTTGACAACATTCAACTTGAACTCATCCTCATTGACTCTCAGGGTTAATTCCCCTTTTTGGCATCAATGAGGGTCCGTCCAGTTGCTAGGAAAGGTCTTCCTAGAATGAGAGTTGCACTCTTATGCTCCTCCATTTCCAGCACTACAAAGTCAGTGGGAAAGGCAAATGGCCCAACCTTGACAATCATGTCCTCAATTATGCCTGATGGGTATTTAATGGAGCCATCTGCAAGTTGGAGATATATCCTGGTTGGTTTGACTTCTTCAGTCAAGCCAAGCTTTCTGATAGTGGATGCAGGTATTAGGTTGATACTTGCCCCAAGATCACATAGAGCTTTCTTGGTACAATTACCCTCTAATGTGCATGGTATCATAAAGCTTCCAGGATCTTTAAGCTTCTCTGGTAAGCTCTTTAATATGACTGCACTGCATTCTTCAGTGAGAAATACTTTTTCAGTTTCTCTCCAATCCTTCTTATGACTTAAGATTTCTTTCATGAACTTAGCATAAGAAGGTATTTGCTCAAGTGCCTCTGCAAACGGAATCTTTATTTCAAGAGTCCTTAGATAGTCTGCAAAGCGGGCAAATTGCTTATCCTGTTCCGCTTGGTGGAGTTTCTGAGGATAAGGCATCTTGGCTTTATATTCTTCAACCTTAGATGCTGTAGGTTTATTCCTTACAGAAGTGGTTGAAGAAGCCTTTTTAGAGGGATTACTGTCAGCACTCTCAGGTGTCTGATCCTCCCTTGGCGTCTGAACGCCAGAATTGGGTGAAGGTTGGGCGTTTAACGCCAACTTCTCTCCCTTCTCTGGCGTTTGAACGCCAGAATTGGGCAGGGAATGGGCGTTTAACGCCAGCTTTCCTCCCCTTTCTGGCGTTTGAACGCCAAAAGTAATCCTCTCTGGGCTCTTACTGTCCTCAGAGGGATTTTGAACAGTGGTTTGGTTATCCTCTGTCAATTGTTCCTTATTTGGCTTCTTGCTACCTTGAGCAGTGTTATTCAATGTCTTCCCACTCCTTAGTTGAACTGCTTGACATTCTTCTGTTATCTGTTTAGATATCTGCTGTTTTGCTTGATTCAACTGCAGTTCTATGTTCTTGTTAGCAGTTTTAGTTTCATGGAGCATCTCTTTAAATTCTGCTAACTGTTTTGTCATCAGGTGTAATTGTTGATTAAGCTCAATCATCTGTTCTTGAGGATTAGGATCAGTGGCTACTGCCATGACTTCCTCTTTTGGAGAGAACTCATTGCCAGAGTACAAATATTGATTTCTAGCAACAGTGTCTATAAGCTCTTGAGCCTCTTCAATTGTCTTCCTCATGTGTATAGATCCACCAGCTGAGTGGTCTAAAGACATCTGAGCTTTTTCTGTAAGCCCATAGTAGAAGATGTCTAACTGTACCCACTCTGAAAACATTTCAGAGGGGCATTTTCTTAGCATACCTCTATACCTCTCCCAGGCATTATAAAGGGATTCATTATCCTCTTGCTTAAAGCCTTGGATGTCCAGCCTTAGCTGTGTCATCCTCTTTGGAGGGTAAAAGTGATTCAGGAATTTGTCTGATAACTGTTTCCATGTCTTTATGCTTGCTGTAGGTTGGTTATTCAACCACCTCTTAGCTTGATCTTTTACAGCAAATGGAAACAGTAATAGTTTGTAGACATCCTGATCCACCTCTTTATCACGTACTGTGTCAGCAATTTGTAAGAACTGTGCCAGAAACTCAGTAGGCTCTTCCTGAGGAAGACCGGAATACTGGCAATTTTGCTGCACTATGATAATGAGTTGAGGGTTTAGCTCAAAGCTGCTTGCTTTGATGGGAGGTGTACAGATACTACTCCCATATGCAGCTGTAATGGGGTTAGCAATTGACCCCAGAGTCCTTCTGGACTGATCAATCCCACTTAGGTCCATAATGGATAAAGGGAAATGATATGGATTGCAAGTAGATAAAAATATATATATATTTTTATTATTAACCGAAAAATAAAATAAAAACAAAAGGAAAATAAAATAAAAATTCAAAAATTAAAAGAAAATAAGATCAAAGCAAATTGAAAACTGAATCAATTAGTTAATTAAAAAGATTTTGAGATTAGCAATTAGAAAGATATGATTGACAAATTTTTATGAAAAAGATTTGATTTTTGAAATGAGGAAAGAGAAACAACAAAATGACACCAAACTTAAAATTTTTAGAAAATCAAACACAAATTTTCAAAAATTTTAAAGGAAAAACACAAAGAGGACACCAAACTTAGAATTTTTACGGATCAAAAAGGGACTAAAGACATGCGAATTTGAAAATTAGAAGAAAAACAAAAGCATGCAATTGACACTAAACTAAAAATATGAAACTAGACTCAACTAAAAGACTCTAAACCGACGAAAACAAAACAGTCCTAATCTAAGCAACAAGATAAGCCGTCAGTTGTCCAAACTCGAACAATCCCCGGCAACGGCGCCAAAAACTTGGTGCACGAAATTGCAATCACACTTTTGCAACACCGCACAACTAACCAGCAAGTGCACTGGGTCGTCCAAGTAATACCTTACGTGAGTAAGGGTCGATCCCACGGAGATTGTCGGCTTGAAGCAAGCTATGGTTATCTTGTAAATCTTAGTCAGGATATCAGAAATTATCAGGATTGACTGTGAAAAGTAAAAGAACATGAAATAAGTACTTGTTTTGCAGTGATAGAGAATAGGTTGAGGTTTTGGAGATGCTCCATCTTCTGAATCTCTGCTTTCCTACAGTCTTCTTCTTCAGACACGCAAGGCTCCTTCCACGGCAAGCTGTATGCAAGGGTTTCACCGTTGTCAGTGGCTACCTCCCATCCTCTCAGTGGAAATGTTCAACGCACCCTGTCACGGCACGGCTATCCATCTGTTGGTTCTCAATCAGGCCGGAATAGAATCCAGTGATTCTTTTGCGTCTGTCACTAATGCCCCGCCTTCAGGAGTTTGAAGCTCGTCACAGTCATTCAATCATTGAATCCTACTCAGAATACCACAGACAAGGTTTAGACCTTCCGGATTCTCTTGAATGCCGCCATCAGTTCTAGCTTATACCACGAAGATTCTGATTAAAGAATCCAAGAGATATCTACTTAATCTAAGGTAGAACGGAGGTGGTTGTCAGGCACACGTTCATAGTTGAGAATGATAATGATTGTCACGGATCATCACATTCATCCGGTTTAAGAACAAGTAATATCTTAGAATGGAAGCAAGCATGATTGAATAAGAAACAGTAGTAATTGCATTAATCCATCAAGACACAGCAGAGCTCCTCACCCCAACCATGGGGTTTAGAGACTCATGCCGTGGAAAGTACACAAAGAAACGTGTAAAGTGTCATGAGGTACAGATACAATGTCAAAAGATTCTATTAATAGTGAACTAGTAACCTAGGGTATACAGGAATGAGTAAATGACGTAAAAATCCACTTCTGGGTCCACTTAGTGTGTGCTTGGGCTGAGCATTGAAGCTTTCATGTGTAGAGACTTTTTCTGGAGTTAAACGCCAGCTTTCATGCCAGTTTGGGCGTTTAACTCCAATTTTTATGCCAGTTCCAGCGTTAAACGCTGGAAATTCTGAGGCTGATTTGCCACGCCGGTTTGGGCCATCAAATCTCGGGCAAAGTATGAACTATTATACATTGCTGGAAAGCCCAGGATGTCTACTTTCCAACGCCGTTGAGAGCGCGCCAATTGGGCTTCTGTAGCTCCAGAAAATTCACTTCGAGTGCAGGGAGGTCAGAATCCAATAGCATCTGCAGTCCTTTTCAGTCTCTGAATCAGATTTTTGCTCAGGACCCTTAATTTCAGCCAGAAAATACCTGAAATCACAGAAAAACACACAAACTCATAGTAAAGTCCAGAAAAGTGAATTTTAACTAAAAACTAATAAAAATATACTAAAAACTAACTAGATCATACTAAAAACATACTAAAAATAATGCCAAAAAGCGTATAAATTATCCGTTCATCACAACACCAAACTTAAATTGTTGCTTGTCCCCAAGCAACTGAAAATCAAAATAAGATAAAAAGAAGAGAATATACTATAGACTCCAAAATATCAAGGAAACTCAGCTCCAATTAGATGTGCGGGACTAGTAGCTTTTTGCTTCCGAACAGTTTTGGCATCTCACTTTATCCTTTGAAGTTCAGAATGATTGGCATCTATAGGAACTCAGAACTCAGATAGTGTTATTGATTCTCCTAGTTAAGTATAATGATTCTTGAACATAGCTATGTCATGAGTCTTGGCTGTGGCCCAAAGCACTCTGTCATCCAGTATTAACACCGGATCCATACATGCCACAGACACATTCTTGGGTGAACCTTTTCAGATTATGACCCAGCTTTGCTAGAGTCCCCAATTAGAGGTGTCCAGTGTTCTTAAGCACACTCTTTTTTCCTTGGATCACAACTTTATTTCTTTATTTTTCTTCTATTTCTTCTCTCTTTTTTTCATTTTTTTTTTCACACTGCTTTTTCTTGCTTCAAGAATCAATTTGATGATTTTTCAGATCCTCAATAACAGTTCTCCTTTTCCATCATTCTTTCAAGAGCCAACAATTTTAACATTCTTAAAACAACAAATTCAAAATACATATGCATTGTTCAAGCATTCATTCAGAAAACAAAAAGTATTGTCACCACATCAAACTAATTCAACTAGTTTCAAAGATGAATTCAAAATCCTGTACTTCTTGTTCTTTTGTGATTAAAGCATTTTTATTTAAGAGAGGTGATGGATTCATAGGACATTCATAGCTTTAAGGCATAGACACTAAGATACTAATGATCATGTAATAAGACACAAACATAGATAAACATAAGCATACAAATTCGAAAAATAGAAAATAAAGAACAAGGAGATTAAAGAACGGGTCCACCTTAGTGATGGCGGCTTGTTCTTCCTCTTGAAGATCTTATGGAGTGCTTGAGCTCCTCAATGTCTCTTCCTTGCCTTTGTTGCTCCTCTCTCATGATTCTATGATCTTCTTTAATTTCATGGAGGAGGATGGAATGTTCTTGGTGCTTCACCCTTAGTTGTCCCATGTTGGAACTCAATTCTCCTAGGGAGGTATTGATTTGCTCCCAATAGTTTTGTGGAGGAAAGTGCATCCCTTGAGATGAATATCTCCATCTCCCATGGCTCGGAGGTGGAAGCTTTTGCCTTCCCTTTCCTCTTTCTAGAGGTTTCTCCGGCCTTAGGTGCCATAAATGATTTTAGAGAAACAAAAAGCAATGCTTTTACCACACCAAACTTAAAAGGTTTGCTCGTCCTCGATCAAAAGAAGAAAGAAGAGAGAGAGTGGTAGGGATCCTGTGGGGTCCACAGATCCTGAGGTGGCAAGGATAATTCATCCCTGCACCAAGTGGTGAGCAAAAATGCTCCTTCTACCAATCCTGGCGTTAAACACTGGGCTGGTGCCCATTTCTGGCGTTTAACGCCAGCTTGGTGCCCATTCCTGGCGTTTAACGCCAGTCTGGTGCCCCTTTCTGGCGTTAAACGCCCAGAATGGTGCCAGACTGGGCGTTAAACGCCCATCTGCTAGCCTTACTGGCGTTTAAACACCAGCAAGATCTTCCTCCAGGGTGTGCTGTTTTTCTTTCTATTTTTCTTTCTGTTTTTGCTTTTTCAATTGATTTTGTGACTTCTCATGATCATCAACCTACAGAAAACATAAAATAATAAAGGAAAAATAATAAATATAACATTGGGTTGCCTCCCAACAAGCGCTTCTTTAATGTCAGTAGCTTGACAGTGGGCTCTCATGGGGCCTCACAGATACTCAGAGCCATGTTGGAACTTCCCAACACCAAACTTAGAGTTTGACTGTGGAGGCTCTGTTTGACTCTGTTTTGAGAGAAGCTCTTCATGCTTCCTTTCCATGGTTACAGAAGGGGAACCTTGAGTCTTATAGTTTGCATTGTCTGTAAGCCACGGAGCTTCCTGAATAGCAAATAATTGCTCATCCGGAAAGGTTTTAGAGATCTCAGTAGGAGGGAGGGATGCTCTTGCTACTGGTTCTATCCGGGACAGGTGATCAGCTACTTGATTTTCTGTCCCTTTTTTGTCTCTTATTTCTATATCAAACTCTTGCAGAAGCAACACCCATCTTATGAGCCTGGGTTTTGAATCCTGCTTTGTGAGTAGATATTTAAGAGCAGCATGGTCAGTGTACACAATCACTTTTGATCCTACTAAATAAGATCTGAACTTGTCAATGGCATAAACCACTGCAAGTAACTCTTTTTCTGTGGTTGTGTAGTTCTTCTGTGCATCATTTAGAATACGGCTGCCATAATGAATGACGTGCAGAAGCTTACCATGCCTTTGTCCCAATACTGCACCAATGGCATGGTCACTAGCATCACACATTAGTTCAAATGGTAATGTCCAGTCTGGTGCAGAGATGACTGGTGCTGTGACCAGCTTAGCTTTCAGGGTCTCAAATGCCTGCAGACACTCCTTATCAAAGATAAATGGCGTGTCAGCAGCTAGCAGATTACTCAGAGATTTGGCAATTTTTGAAAAATCCTTTATAAACCTTCTGTAGAATCCTGCATGCCCCAGAAAGCTTCTGATTGCCTTAACATTAGTAGGTGGTGGTAATTTTTCAATTACTTCAACTTTAGCTTGATCCACCTCTATTCCCTTGTTTGAAATTTTATGCCCAAGGACAATCCCTTCAGTCACCATAAAGTGACATTTTTCCCAGTTTAAAACTAGGTTGGTCTCTTGGCATCTTTTCAGAACAAGTGCTAGATGGTTAAGGCAGGAGCTGAATGAGTCTCCAAATACTGAAAAGTCATCCATGAAGACTTCCAGAAATTTCTCTACCATATCTGAGAAGATAGAGAGCATGCACCTCTGAAAGGTTGCAGGTGCATTGCACAGACCAAAAGGCATCCTTCTGTAGGCAAATACTCCAGAAGGACATGTAAATGCTGTTTTCTCTTGGTCCTGAGGATCTACTGCAATTTGGTTGTAACCTGAGTAGCCATCCAAAAAGCAGTAGTATTCATGACCTGCTAGTCTCTCTAGCATCTGGTCTATGAATGGTAAAGGAAAATGATCCTTTCTGGTGACTGTATTGAGCCTTCTGTAGTCAATACACATGCACCACCCTGTAACTGTTCTTGTAGGAACTAGTTCATTCTTTTCATTATGAACCACTGTCATGCCTCCCTTCTTGGGGACAACGTGGACAGGGCTCACCCAGGGGCTATCAGAAATAGGATAAATAATCCCAGCCTCTAGTAACTTAGTGACCTCTTTCTGCACCACCTCCTTCATGGCTGGATTTAGCCGCCTTTGTGGTTGAACCACTGGCTTAGCATCATCCTCCAATAGGATCTTATGCATGCATCTTGCTGGGCTAATGCCCTTAAGATCACTTATGGACCACCCAAGAGCTATCTTGTGTGTCCTTAGCACTTGAATTAGTGCTTCCTCTTCCTGTGGATTTAGAGCAGAGCTTATGATCACAGGAAAAGTGTCACCTTCTCCCAGAAATGCATATTTCAGGGATGGTGGTAGTGGCTTGAGCTCAGTTTTTGGAGGCTTATCTCCTTCCTAAGGAATTTTCAGAATTTCTTTTATTTCCTTTAGTTCCTCCAGATCAGGCTGAACATCTTTAAAGATATCATCTAGCTCTGATTCAAGACTTTCAGTCATATTGACCTCCTCCACCAAAGAGACAATAATATATGTGCTCATACAGTCATTTGATGTGTCTGGATGCTGCATAACTTTGACAACATTCAACTTGAACTCATCCTCATTGACTCTCAGGGTTAATTTCCCTTTTTGGACATCAATGAGGGTCCATCCAGTTGCTAGGAAAGGTCTTCCTAGAATGAGAGTTGCACTCTTGTGCTCCTCCATTTCCAGCACTACAAAGTCAGTGGGAAAGGCAAATGGCCCAACCTTGACAATCATGTCCTCAATTATGCCTGATGGGTATTTAATGGAGCCATCAGCAAGTTGGAGACATATCCTGGTTGGTTTGACTTCTTCAGTCAAGCCAAAGTCTCTGTTTGACCAACAGGCTGATGAAAGGAAGCATTTGATGACAAAACCAGTCTGGACAATACAAGAAATTCAGAGCATAGCTCAGAAATACATCAATGATGAAAAGGTTAGCCAAGTTGTGAATGCTAATAAATGGCAACACAATAATACGGCACCTCAGAACAACCCAAGCTAGCTACACAAAGGAGTGCACAAAGAGCACATAAAGCCTTTTGCCCCAGGTCGACCACCCCAAGTCAAAAGTTCATAAACTATACCCCATTGTCGGCTCCTATCGCAGAAGTATATCAACAAATCACAGAAAGAGGAGTCCTTCTATTGCCCAGACAACTAAAAGAGTGCACGAGAGGTAACAAAAGCCTATATTGCAATTACTACAAAGGTTATAGGCACAAAAGTCAAGATTGCTTCGACCTCAAGAATACATTAGAATAGGCCATCAGAGATGGCAAGCTTCCCAAAGACACAAAAAGAGAAATCAAGGGCCCAATATCCCGGGAGGAATCAAGACCATATCCCGGGAGGGCCCAATAGGAGAACTAACAGTAGTAGTAAATGTCATCACGGGTAAAAATGCCCACGAGAAATCCAAATCAGTATTAAAAGAAGACCTTCAGATTTTGGACGTCGCCCTAAGAAAAAGAAAACCCCCAACCAGAATGCTAGTGATTAACTTCAATCCCAAAGACTATTGAAACGACACATCAGATGAAGACGCCCCATTCGTCATCTCAGCAAGAGTTAGAACAGGATAGTTAAACACATCCTGAATAACATGAGAGTGGACTCCAATATCATTTTATGAGAAGCATTTGATAGGTTAGGCCTGCGAAATGCAAACTTGCAAAGCCAGTTAATCGAGGTAACATGCCTCAGAGACAATTTCATTAAATTTCATGGCTCGATGATTTTACTGATCACAACAGGATCTGGAGTGCAAAAGAAAATCGTGATTTTTGAGTTTGTTGTTCTTCAAGACTCAATGGTCTACAATATCAAATTCGGGTGCAAAATAATTAACGACCTTTCCACGATCATATTCAACAAGTTTCTGGTCATGAATTCAACAACACAAGCATAGCATTCTAGAAACGCTCTCGAGATATTGTTGGAATATTCCTAGTTAACCTATATGCATGGTAGGATGAACAACCAAGGCTGAAGCCGGAGGGCGACATGGAAAAACTCCAATTTGGAAAAAGAATGGAAGAATTCACCTTTGTCAACCGAAACCTCCCCATCATCCTAAAAGGCAACTTATAGAGCTCCTTAGGACGAACAGGGATCTATTTTCATTCACATTAGCTGACATGCTGCGGATAGATCTGACCTTGATGTCACACCGATTATAACTGGATCCGAAGGCTAAACCAGTTGCACAAAAAAGATAGAAAATGTTTGTCAAAAGGAAAAAAGAAGTTTAAAAGCAAGTCACAGGCTTTCTAGAAGTTAGATTTCGCTGAGAAGTACCTTACATGACCTGGATGGCCAATGTAGTCCTAGTAAAAAAGGCAAATCGAAAATGGCGGATGTGCATCAACTATTTGGACTTAAATAAAGCATGTCCAAAGGATGCCTTCTCCCAACCAAATAATGATGGTTTGGTGGATGCATTGTTAAGTCATTAGTATCTCAGCTTTATGGATCCATACTCGGGATATAACTAATCCCTATGCACAAGCCCAACGAGCAAAAAATAGCTTTCATCACTCCGGAAGACGCTTACTATTACATAGTAACACTTTCGGGCTGAAAAATGTGGGAGCTGTATATCAATGGCTCTCAAAAAAATTTCAAAGACCTCTTAGGGATGAAGCTCAAAGTATACATGAATGACATGTTTGCCAAATCAGAAAAGGATGATGAGTGATTCGACGACCTAAAAGCCATATTCGGAATCCTACGGAAGCACCATATGCGGCTGAATCTGGCCAAGTACGCATTCAGAATGGAAGCAAGAAAAATTCTTAGGTTTATGATTAGCCAAAAGGGAATTGAGACTAACCTAGATGAATGCCAAGCCATCATTAAGATGACCATCCTGGCAAGTTTAAAGGATGTGCAGAGGCTAACAAGCCATTTGATGGTGTTATCACAGTTCTTTAGCATATTTGCACAAAGGCCACTCTCTTTCTTCAAACTTATCAAGAAAGAGATGGAATTTCAATGTAAACCTGAATGCAGAGATGCTTTTCAACACTTCAAGAAAATACTGGCAAAACCACCCATTTTCTTAAAACCCCGACCTGTCTCTACTATACCTGTCCATAACCAAAGAAGCCATGGCAACAACTTTGGTTTGGAAAGCTGAATTAAGAACCAAATTGCCGGTATAATTCTTGAGCAAAGTGTTTTATAACACAAAAACATAACACAACCACTTTGAGAAGCTATCCTATGCCCTCCTTTACTTCATCCAGATGACTCCGGCAATACTTTTAGAGTCATCTAATCATAATTTGAACGGATCAATCAATCAGTCAAATACTCCAAAAAATGGATTTAGCTTGATAGATGCTCTCTTGGGCCATCAAATTGTCCCAATATGAGATCCACTTTGAATCCTGAAGCACAATCAAAGCCCAAGCAATGGTGGACTTCATCGCTGAAATGACCCAAACAGGCGGCAATCGAGAACCGTGAAAGCTCCACATTGACGAATCGTCCACTCCCAACCACCGAGGGGGCAGTGGTTATCTTAGAAAACTAGGACGAAGTATTGATTGATCAATGAATTCATTACAAGTTTTCAATTTCAAATAACCAAGCGGAATACGAGAGCTTACTAGTAGCATTAACTTTGGCAAAAGAAGTTGGAATAAAAGTCCTTAAAATATTTAGCGACTCTTAAGTGGTTAACTCCCAGATTAATGGGGATTACCAAACACGGGATCCCTTACTATAATAGTACCTCTCCAAAGTAAAAGAGCTACTTGCTAAGTTTGACAAAGTCGTAATCCAGCACATACCTCGAGAGAATAATGCACGAGTAGATTTTCTCTCAAAATTTGCAAGCACTAGGACCTGGTTGAAAAACTAATCCTTAAGTTGTAATATTGGATAATAGGTTCCAATTTGCTAAAAATATATTCAAGGTATTTCTAGAGTGCCTCAGCATTTTTCAAAGATTCAGCTCAATGGAACACCCCTAAACTAACGGGCAGGTCGAAGTAGCCAACAAAGTAATACTAAAAGGACTGAAAAAAGACTAAACAAAACCAAATGGTTGTGGGAAAATGAGTTAGGATCTATACTTTGGTCGTATCGAATGACCCTCTAGAGTTCAACGGGGAAAACTCTTTTCCGGCTAACATACAGAATTGAAGTTATAAAACCTAGATAAATGAAAAATAAGTTCACGTGCAAAAAATATAATTAATTGCGAAAAGCGCATACTGGCATTAAAGTTAGCTATACCAGCTTTAATCCGTCTAGTACCACGTGTGGAAAAATTAAAACTGTAAAAATAACAACAAAAATATTTAGAACAAAAACCCGAACACTTATATTAAAGGTTTGGCCTTAGGTGGGGACAAACGAGCTATAAATTAAATCGGGCCTTCAATTGGGCCCAAAGCCCAAAGCCCATGACTTATAATCCTTCATTTCATTTTGATCGATGATCCGTTTGCGGTTATACGTTCGTGTCGACTCCCTCTTCAATTCTAGCTAACTATTGTGGTAAGAAATTTCAAAATCCTTCCCATTTTCTATTTTCCCACTGAATTCGTGTTTTGGTAGTTGTGGTGTTAAGGAAGTATAGTTTTGATGTTTAGGAGAAGCTTAACCACCATTTCTAGCATAATTTTGACCCATGAACCTGTGATATAAGGTAAGAGAACTCTTTTTCTTTTTATT
Source organism: Arachis hypogaea (assembly GCF_003086295.3). NCBI lineage: Eukaryota > Viridiplantae > Streptophyta > Magnoliopsida > Fabales > Fabaceae > Arachis > Arachis hypogaea. The sequence goes on from NC_092044.1 coordinate 99,361,423, forward strand.
TTTCCTAATTATATGCCTAGTGTAAATCATTGAGATTTTGATAAAATTAAATGAAATGGGGTGACTTGTATGCTTGGATGATTTACAAATTGGGAGGTTGACTTGATTGGTGGGAATTTAGAGGAGGACCATTTGAGGCTCGATTGTGATAGTTAAAGCTCGGGATTGAAATGAGAGAAAATTCAAAGGTTAGAAATCGCCGTCAATAAGTATGTCTTTTGGTTTCAGGTAGGCACTTTGTAAAATTATGTAAAAATCTAGGTTAAATGCCCCTAGGTTAAGATTGAATAGAAATAATTGTTGTTGTGAATGATTGATGAATTAGTGGGAAATTATTGATAATTAGTTGGATGCTGGTTTGAATAATGATGGTATGATTTTAACGCAAATGAGCCTGGAGAAGTTTTATACGTATGTATGGTTTGAATTGAGTTTGAATTGTGTTTGATCGCCTATGAATGGCTATGAAATGATAAATTAGGCCAGGCCGTGATAGGGTGAGATATCCCCTATTAATAAGTTATGGTAAGTTGGTAGCATTTTCATGTGTGATTTGTTGTTGGAATGATGAGAATTTGTTGGGTAATTGATTGTTAGTTTTGATTGTTGGTAGGATAATATTGGAAATGATTGATTATGTTAGAAACTGGTTGATTAGCCTTTGAATGGTAGAAAATGATTGAGACTTGTTAAACGAGTGTTGAGGAATGGTTTGGGGTGGTTTTAAAAGGAATTGATAGAGAATTTGTGAAAAATTGACACTTAAGTGAAGTTTTGGTAAAAACATATTTTTGACCAACTTTGACGGGTCATAACTTGGCGCTCAAAACTTGAAATTAAACAATTACCTTGAATTAAAGATTATGATGAGAGCTTTAAAACCATTTAAGAATGGAGAAAAATAATTTTGTAGAAAAAGTTATGCACAATTGAAAACTGGAATAAAAATATGAAATTGTAGAGTTTGCAAAATGCCAGCAAAACTGGCTAGTGTGCATGCGCACAAGGTGGTGTGTGTGTGTAACACCCCAACTTTTGACACGTCATGACCAATGTCAATAGTTTAGGTGTTACTTGTTGTAAGGACCTACTTGGCTCTAGACTCGGATTTTATAAGCAAATGTTAATATAAGCCTTTATCGATTCAACATAATTAACTTATTTATCATGAAAAATTATTTAGTTGATCACAAGGTTAATACTTAAAGTTATATAGCAAATAAAAACTTGGTAGCAGAAAATATATATATATATATATATATATATATATATATATATTCACAAATATACTTATGAGTTAAACTTGGAGATACATGTCATCTATCAAAAGACCAAGTACTGCTCCAAGTTATATACATAGACATAGAAAAAAAAAAGAAAGACAGTCCCAACCCTCACACGGGTTCCCTAAGCTAAAACTGCTCCTATCCCTCTAAAAAGAACTACTAAAGTAAGAGAAACTAGTACTAATGATCTTCAAAAGGGGTAAAAGTCAACTAGGTCAATCTTCGGAATGGTCTCCAGCTAGAGTGAACACGTACAGCACGCCAGGATTGAAACGTGGGTGAGGTACAGAAACCTGAAACTCAAAGGACTCCTCTGCCAATCCCATCTGAGGAGGGGGAAAAAGAAAGAAAAGAAGGATGAGAACCTAGAGTTCTCAGCAAGGTAAAGAGGGGGACCTAAGATCTTTGTCTCTAAGTTATCGTGAGAATGAAAAGAACAACACACAGAAACACAGGGCACAAATTTACATACAACAAGTAAATAGCATAAATATTTAGGAATTAGTAGTAAATTGACGCCAGGGCATCTAGGCCAGTTTCACTGACCTTTTTTTTACTGTTTTAGGGTAGTTTCATGCATTTTCTTAGGAAATAAGCAAGTTTTGGGTAAAAGAACACTTACATCTTGATTTAGACAAATATTGTGAATTTTACATTATTTCATGAGAATTATGCAAGGATTGAATGTTAAATTGGATAATGCATGATTTCATGACATGGATTAGAACTTTGATGCACTTTATTTGTGTAATTTCAGGACAAAGGAAGCAAGGAAAAGCCACGTTAGTATCCACGTTAACCTAGTTAACGTAGGAACTAACGTGGAATAGGGACAAGCATGCAGCGTTAATGAGAAAAGTGAACACCAGAAACGCCCTCGAAGCCATCATGAGCCACGTTAATTGCCACGTTAACTACGTTAACGTGGAGACAAAGAAGACTCCAACGTTAGTGGTAATTGTGATCACCACTAATGCTCCAAGATATGGCAATGAACCATGTTAAGAGCCACATTAACTTAGTTAACGTGGACTCTAACGTGGAAGAGAGGAACAATGCCAACGTTAGTGACACTCACCTTTGTCACTAACGTTGGATCAAGCTTGCATTGCCCACATTAGTGGTCACGTTAAGACCACTAACGTGAAAGTTAACGTGGAGTTAAGATTGAGGAGCCAACGTTAGTGACACTCACCTTTGTCACTAACGTTGGGATGGCATTCATAACCACGTTAAGAGCCACGTTAACTTAGTTAACGTGGACTCTAACGTAAGGACTAGGGGCATGAGGCAACATTATTGGGAAAGGTGAGTCCCAATAACGCTTGCGAAGATGAGGCATAACCACGTTAAGAGCCACGTTAACTAACTTAACGTGGACTCTAACGTGGGGGCTAAGGGTACAAGGCAATGTTATTGGGAAAGGTGAGTCCCAATAACGCTTGCGAAGGTTTATAAGGCAACGATAGTGGCCACGTTAGTGCCACTAACGTAGGAGTTAACGTGGGCCATGTGGTGGAAACGTTAGTGAGAAAAGTGATTGCTACTAACATTCTCGAACCCACAATGTCACTCAGCGTTAACGCCACTAACGCCCCAAGCCAAAGTCCATGCTTACATCACTTTTTCTCTGCAAATAAAGCTGAGCCCACTGAAGATCTCTAACTGCTTCAACTTAAGATCAAAGGCCCATATCCAAGGCTTGCAGAATTGACTAGAAGACCAAGAAGAGTAGTATATATAGGAGTAGTTTTGAACTAGAAAAGAGGCTGGCTGGTGCACGAAATTGCAATCACACTTTTGCAATCCCGCACAACTAACTAGCAAGTGCACTGGGTCGTCCAAGTAATACCTTACGTGAGTAAGGGTCGATCCCACGGAGATTGTCGGCTTGAAGCAAGCTATGGTTATCTTGTAACTCTTAGTCAAGATATCAATAATTATCAGGGTTAATTGTAAAAAGTAAAAGAACATGAAATAAGTACTTGTTTTGCAGTAATGGAGAACAGGTTGAGGTTTTGGAGATGCTCTATCTTCTGAATCTCTGCTTTCCTACTGTCTTCTTCTTCATGCACACAAGGCTCATTCTATGGCAAGCTGTATGTAGGGTTTCACCGTTGTCAATGGCTACCTCCCATCCTCTCAGTGAAAATGTTCAACGCGCTCTGTCACAGCACGGCTATTCATCTGTCGGTTCTCAATCAGGTCGGAATAGAATCCAGTGATTCTTTTGCGTCTGTCACTAACGCCCAGCCCTCAGGAGTTTGAAGCTCGTCACAGTCATTCAATCCTTGAATCCTACTCAGAATACCACAGACAAGGTTTAGACCTTCCGGATTCTCTTGAATGCTGCCATCAATTTTAGCTTATACCACGATGATTCTGATTAAAGAATCCAAGAGATATTCACTCAATCTAAAGTAGAACGGAGGTGGTTATCAGGCACACGTTCATAAGCGAGAATGATGATGAGTGTCATGGATCATCACATTCATCAAGTTGAAGAACAAGTGAATTCTTAGAATAGAAGCAAGCGTGATTGAATGAAAAACAGTAGTAATTGCATTAATCCATCAAGACACAGCAGAGCTCCTCACCCCCAACCATGGGGTTTAGAGACTCATGCTGTAGAAGATACAATGAGAAACGTGTAAAGTGTCATGAGGTACAGATACAATGTCAAAAGATCCTATTAATAGTGAACTAGTAACCTAGGGTATACAGAAATGAGTAAATGACGTAAAAATTCACTTCCGGGGTCCACTTGGTGTGTGCTTGGGCTGAGCATTGAAGCTTTTATGTGTAGAGACTTTTTCTGGAGTTAAACGCCAGCTTTTCTGCCAGTTTGGGCGTTTAACTCCAATTCTTATGCCAGTTCCGGCGTTAAACGCCGGGAATTCTGAAGCTGATTTGAAACGCCGGTTTGGGCCATCAAATCTCGGGCAAAGTATGGACTATTAGAGCCGTTGAGAGAGCGCCAATTGGGCATCTATAGCTCCAGAAAATCCATTTCGAGTGCAGGGAGGTCAGAATCCAACAGCATCTGCAGTCCTTTTTAGCCTCTGAATCAGATTTTTGCTCAGGTCCCTCAATTTCAGCAAGAAAATACCTGAAATCACAAAAAAATACACAAACTCATAGTAAAGCTCAGAAAAGTGAATTTTAACTAAAAAGTAATAAAAATATAATAAAAACTAACTGAAATATACTAAAAACATACTAAAAACAATGCCAAAAAGCGTATAAATTATCCGCTCATCACAACACCAAACTTAAATTGTTGCTTGTCCCCAAGCAATTGAAAATCAAAATAGAATAAAAAGAAGAGAATATACTATAGACTCCAAAATATCAAAGAAACTTAGCTCCAATTAGATGAGCGGGACTAGTAGCTTTTTGCTTCTGAATAGTTTTGGCATCTCACTTTATCCTTTGAAGTTTAGAATGATTGGCATCTATAAGAACTCAGAACTCAGATAGTGTTATTGATTTTCCTAGTTAAGTATGATGATTCTTGAACATAGCTACTTTGTGAGTCTTGGTTGTGGCCCAAAGCACTTTGTCTTCCAGTATTACCACCGGATACATTCATGCCACAGACACATATTTGGGTGAACCTTTTCAGATTGTGACTCAGCTTTGCTAGAGTCCCCAATTAGAGGTGTCCAGGGTTCTTAAGCACACTCTTTTTGCCTTGGATTACAACTTTATTATTTTTTCTTTTCTCATTTTTTTGAATGCTTTTTCTTGCTTCAAGAATCAATTTGATGATTTTTCAGATCCTCAATAACATTTCTCCTTTTCCATCATTCTTTCAAGAGCCAACAATTTTAACATTCTTAAAGCAACAAGTTCAAAAGACATATGCACTGTTCAGGCATTCATTCAGAAAACAAAAAGTATTGTCACCACATCAAACTAATTCAACTAGTTTCAAAGATGAATTCGAAATCCTGTACTTCTTGTTCTTTTGTGATTAGAGCATTTTTCATTTAAGAGAGGTGATGGATTAATAGGACATTCATAGCTTTAGGACATGAACCTTACATTTTATTAATCATAAATTAAGAACAAGACTCAAAGATAGATATAAGATAAGACTAATAGAAAAAAAATTTAAATAGACTCCTAATGATAGAGGTTATCACAGAGTTAGGACTCAACAACCTTGATTTTGAGAAGTGGATGCTCCCTCAACTTGTGGGGTGAGCGTTTGGCGTTTTAACTCTTGAAGTTCACGCCCCTGCTTCTCTTGTTCCTTCAGCAATTTGCAGAGCATGCAGTTCTGATTCTACTGTTCTTCCTTAAGTTGTTCCATAGTTTCTTGCAGCTTGGTGATAGATGCTTCTAGGCTGGCCCAGTAGTCAATTTCAGAAAATTCAGGGAGGAACTCCTGCGCCCACTTTTTGATGGAGTTGTCTTGCATTTGTCCTTCCATTGACTTCTTGGTGATTGGATGTTCAATTGGGATGAATTCATCTACTCCTATCTTCACCCCAGCCTCTTTACAGAGCAAGGAGATCAAGCTTGGGTAAGCCAGTTTGGCTTCAGTAGAATTCTTGTTTGCAATTGTGTAGATCTCACAAGCAATCAGATGATGAACCTCCACTTCTCTTCCAAGCATAATGCAATGAATCATCACTGCTCTCTTGATAGTGACCTCAGAACGGTTGCTAGTGGGCAATATGGAACGCCCAATAAAGTCTAGCCAGCCTCTTGCAATTGGTTTGAGGTCTCCCCTCTTGAGTTGGTTTGGGACACCTTTTGAATTGGTTATCCACTTAGTTCCAGGGAGGCAAATGTCCTCTAGAACTTGATCCAACCCCTTATCTGCTCTCACCATTCTCCTATTAAAGGATTCAGGATCATTTTGCAGTTGAGGCAATTTGAAGACCTCTCTTATTTTGTCCAGATGGAAGTAGATAACTTTCCCTCTGACCATGGTTCTGTAAGTATGGAAAGCAGTTTCAGTCATTCTCTGCTTATCTGTCAGCCACAGATTTGAGTAGAATTCCTGAACCATGTTTCTTCCAACCTTAATCTCAGGATTGGTTAGAATTTCCCATCCTCTGTTTCGAATTTGCTCTTGGATCCCTGGATATTCATCTTCTTTTAGATCGAATTTGACTTTCGGGATCACTGACCTCAGACCCATTATTTTGTGATAATGGTCTTCATGTTCTTTGGTTAAGAACTTCTCTTAATTCTAAAGACTCTTTGGATTATTCTCTTTCTTGCCTCTTGAATTGGTTTGTTTTCCCTTAGGAGCCATGATCTTGATGATTCTTTGCTTAGTGATCACGGAAAAGCACACCAAACTTAGAGATTTGCTTGCGCTCAAGCAAAAGAAAGGAAAGAGGGGAGAGAGGAGGAGAGCAAATTCGAATGGTGGGGAGAAAGGGATGGCCGAACATGTATTTAAAAGGGAGGGGGAGAGATTTCGAAAATTTTGAAGGAGATTTGAGAAGATATGGAAATAATTTGAGAAATATTTGAGTTTTTGAAGAAGATTTGGGAAGGATTTGAGAGAGATTTGAAGAATGATTTTATTTTTTTGAAAATCTGAGGGTGAATGATGAAAGTTTGAAATGTGTTTGTTTAGAAAATTATGGATCAAAAAAGGAAAGTTTGAAAAAATTTTAATTAGAAAGCAAAATCTCTGTCCCCCACCTTTCTGGCGTTAAACGCCCAGAATGGTATCCATTCTGGCGTTTAACGCCCAAATGTTGGCCATTGTGGGCGTTTAACGCCCAGCCATGTACCTTGGCTGGCGTTAAACGCCAGAATTCCCTTCATCATTGGGAGTTTTGCTAAACGCCCAGGATGCTGCACACCTGGCGTTAAACGCCCAGAATGGTGCCCATTCTGGCGTTTAACGCCCAAAATGGCACCTTTACTGGCGTTAAACGCCCAGAATGGTGCCCATTCTGGCGTTTAACGCCCAAAGTACCCCTTACTGGCATTTTTTCGCCAGCAAGCTCTTTTTCTCTGCTTTTTGCACTGAATCCTTCTGTAACTCTGTGAATTCCTTCAATTTTGATAATTGCCCTTTGAGAATATGTATCAAAATTTGATTAAACAAAACAGATAACCTGCTAATGACTGGGTTGCCTCCCAACAAGCGCTTCTTTATTGTCTTTAGCTGGACCTTCATTGAGAATCATTCAAGCTTCAGTTTTGAGCATTCCCGCTCAAAATTGCTTTCAAGATAATGCTTGATCCTCTGTCCATTAACAATGAACTTTTTGTCAGAATCAGTATCCTGAAGCTCAACATATCCATATGGTGATACTCCTGTAATCACATACGGACCCCTCCACCGGGATTTAAGTTTTCTGGGAATAGTCTGAGCCTAGAGTTGAAGAGTAGAACTTTTTGTCCTGGCTCAAAGACTCTGGATGACAACTTCTTGTTATGCCACTTCTTTGCCTTTTCCTTATAAATCTTTGCATTTTCAAAGGCACTGAGTCTAAATTCATCTAGCTCATTTAGCTGGAGCAATCTTTTTTCACCAGCTAACTTAGCATCCAGGTTTAGGAATCTGGTTGCCCAGTAGGCTTTATGTTCCAGTTCCACAGGCAGATGACAGGCATTGCCATACACAAGTTGGTACGGAGAGGTTCCTATTGGAGTCTTGAATACTGTTCTGTATGCCCACAGAGCATCATTGATGAGCGGATAATTTATACGCTTTTTGGCATTGTTTTTATATAGTTTTTAGCAAGTTTAAGCTACTTTTAGGGATGTTTTCATTAGTTTTTATGTTAAATTCACATTTCTGGACTTTACTATGAGTTTGTGTGTTTTTCTGTGATTTCAGGTAAATTCTGGCTGAAATTGAGGGACTTGAGCAAAACTCTGAAGAAGGCTGACAAAAGGACTGCTGATGCTGTTGGAATCTGACCTCCCTGCACTCGAAATGGATTTTCTGGAGCTACAGAACTCTAATTGGCGCGCTCTCAACGGCGTTGGAAAGTAGACATCCAGGGCTTTCCAGCAATATATAATAGTCCATACTTTATTCGGAAATTGACGACGTAACTTGGCGTTGAACGCCAAATTCATGCTGCTGTCTGGAGTTAAACGCCAGAAAAACGTCATGATCCGGAGTTGAACGCCCAAAACACGTCATAACTCGGAGTTCAACTCCAAGAGAAGCCTCAGCTCGTGGATTGATCAAGCTCAGCCCAAACATACACCAAGTGGGCCCCGGAAGTGGATTTGTACATCAATTACTTACTCATGTAAACCCTAGGAGCTAGTTTATTATAAATAGAACATTTAACTATTGTATTAGATGTCTTTGATCATTCGGTCTTGTGACCACATGGGGGCTGGCCATTCGGCCATGCCTGAACCTTTCACTTATGTATTTTCAACGGTGAAGTTTCTGCACACCATAGATTAAGGGTGTGGAGCTCTGCTGTACCTCAAGTTTCAATACAATTACTATTACTTTCTATTCAATTCTCTTTTATTCTTATTCCAAGATATACGTTGCACTTCAACTTGATGAATGTGATGATCCGTGACACTCATCATCATTCTCACCCATGAACGCGCGTGACTGACAACCACTTCCGTTCTACCTTAGGTCGGGCGCATATCTCTTAGATTCCCCAACAGAATCTTCGTGGTATAAGCTAGATAGATGGCGGCATTCATGAGGATCCGGAAAGTCTAAACCTTGTCTGTGGTATTCCGAGTAGGATTCTGGGATTGAATGACTGTGACGAGTTTCAAACTCCTGAAGGCTGGGCGTGATGACAAGCGCAAAAGAATCAAGGGATTCTATTCCAACCTGATTGAGAACCGACAGATGATTAGCCGTGCTGTGACAGAGCATAGGAATGTTTTCAGTGAGAGGATGGGATGTAGCCATTGACAACGGTGATGCCCTACATACAGCTTGCCATGGAAAGGAGTAAGAAGGATTGAGTTGAAGCAGTGGGAGAGCAGGCGTCCTTGAGCCATACAGTATCTCCATTCGCTTATCTGAAATTCCCACCAATGAATCTGCATAAGTATTCTATCCCTTTTATTATTTATTTTCTTATTTCTATTTTCAAAAACCCATAAGTATCTCTATCTTTATCTTTATGTTTTATTCATCATCTATAACCATTTGAGTTTGCCTGACTAAGATTTACAAGGTGACCATAGCTTGCTTCATACCAACAATCTCTGTGGGATCGACCCTTACTCGCATAAGGTTTATTACTTGGACGACCCAGTACACTTGCTGGTTAGTTGAACGGAGTTGTGTCCACTCGTGCCAATTTCAAATTCCATAATTTTACAATTACGTGCAACTACAGCACCAAGTTGATAAATGCAACTCAAAGAATAGTGATCACAATTTCGTCCAACAAGTTTTTGGCGCCGTTGCCGGGGATTGTTCGAGTATGGACAACTGACGGTTCATCTTGTTGCTCAGATTAGGTAATTTTCTTTTCAAAAATCTTTTTCAAAATTTTTCTTTTCTTTTTCGTTTTTCCAAACTTTATTTTCGAAAAAATTAATAAAAATACAAAAAAATTAGAAAATTATAAAAATCAAAAATATTTTGTGTTTCTTGTTTGAGTCTTGTGTTGATTTTTAAAGTTTGGTGTCAATTGCATGCTTTAAAAATTTTTCTTGCATTTTTTCGAAAATCTCATGCATTCATAGTGTTCTTCATGATCTTCAAGTTGTTCTTGACAAGTCTTCTTGTTTGATCTTGATGATTTCTTGTTTTGTGTCTTTTCTTGTTTTTCTTGTGCACTTTTGCATTCATATTTCCCATGCATTAAAGATTTCTAAGTTTGGTGTCTTGCATGTTTTCTTTGCATTAAAAATTTTTCAAAAATATGTTCTTGATGTTCATCATGATCTTCAAAGTGTTCTTGGTGTTCATCTTGACATTCATAGCATTCTTGCATGCATCTTGTGTCTTGATCCAAAATTTTCATGTTTTGGGTCATTTTTTGTGTTTTTCTTTAAAAATTTAAAAATAAAAAATATCTTTCCCTTATTTTCCTCCAAAATTTCGAAATTTTGGGTTGACTTGGTCAAAAATTTTTCAAAATTAGTTGTTTCTCACAAGTCAAGTCAAAAATTTCAATTTTAAAAATCTTATCTTTTCAAAATCTTTTTCAAAAATCATATCTTTTTCATTTTTTTATAATTTTCGAAAATTTCAAAAATCTTTTTCAAAATATTTTCAAAATCTTTTTCTTATCTTTTTATCAAATTTTCGAAAATTAAGCTAACAATTAATGTGATTGGTTCAAAAATTTGAAGTTTGTTACTTTCTTGCTAAGAAAGGTTCAATCTTTAAATTCTAGAATCTTATCTTGTAGTTTCTTGTTAGTTAAGTAATTTTTAAAATTAAATCTTTTTCAAATATCTTTTTCAAATATATCTTTTTATCTTTTATCTTATCTTTTTCAAAAATTTTTTTATCTTTTTCAAAATTTGATTTCAAAATATCTTATCTAACTTCTTATCTTCTTATCTTTTTAAAATTTGATTTCAAATCTTTTTCAATCAACTAACTAACTTTTTGTTTGTTTCCTATCTTTTTCAAAAACACCTAACTACTTTTCCCTCTCTAATTTTCGAAAATTCTCCCTCTCTTTTTCAAAAATTCTTTTTTCTAAAATTTTAATTTTAATTGTATCTTATCTTTAATTTTCAAAAATTACTAACCTCTTTTTCAAAAATCATTTTCGAATTTCTCCCTCTCTTTTCTTCTTCTATTTAATTAATTAATTACTAACACTTCTCTTCACCTCTCTTCATCTAAAAATCCGAATTCTTCTTCATCCTTCTACCCCTTTCTTTTTCTACTAACATAAGGGAATCTCTATACTGTGACATAGAGGATTCCGCTTTCTTTTCTTGTTTTCTTCTGTTTCATATGAGCAGGAACAGGGAAAAAGGCACTCTTGTTAAAGTTGATCCAGAACCTGAAAGGACTCTGAAGAGAAAATTAAGAGAAGCTAAATTACAACAATCCAGAAACAACCTTTCAGAAATTTTCGAACAAGAGAAGGAGATGGCAGCCGAAAATAATAATAATAATAATGCAAGGAGAATGCTTGGTGACTTCACAAAGCCAACATCCAAGTTTGATGGAAGAAGCATCTCCATTCCTGCCATTGGAACCAATAACTTTGAGCTTAAGCCTCAACTAGTTGCATTAATGCAACAAAACTGCAAGTTTTATGGACTTCCATCTGAAGATCCTTATCAGTTTTTAACTGAGTTCTTGCAGATCTGTGAGACTGTAAAGACGAATGGAGTTGATCCTGAAGTCTACAGACTCATGCTTTTCCCTTTTTCTGTAAGAGACAGAGCTAGAATATGGTTGGATTCACAACCTAAGGATAGCCTGGACTCCTGGGGATAAGCTGGTCACTGCCTTCTTGGATAAATTCTTTCCTCCTCAAAAGCTGAGCAAGCTGAGAGTGGATGTTCAAACCTTTAAACAAAAAGATGGTGAATCCCTCTATGAAGCTTGGGAAAGATACAAGCAGCTGACCAAAAGATGTCCATCTGACATGTTTTCAGAATGGACCATGTTAGATATATTCTATTATGGTCTCTCTGAATTTTCGAGAATGTCACTGGACCATTCTGCAGGTAGATCTATTCACCTGAAGAAAACGCCTGAAGAGGCTCAAGAACTCATTGACATGGTTGCAAACAACCAGTTCATGTATACCTCTGAAAGGAATTTCGTGAATAATGGGATACCTCAGAAGAAAGGAGTTCTTGAAATTGATGCTCTGAATGCCATATTGGCTCAGAACAAAGTGTTGACTCAACAGGTCAACATGATCTCTCAAAATCTGAATGGACTGTAACATGCATCCAACAGCACTAGAGAGGCAGCTTCTGAAGAAGCTTATGATCCTGAGAACCCTGCCATGGCAGAGGTTAATTACATGGGTGAAGCATATGGAAATACCTATAACCCATCATGGAGAAATCATCCAAATTTCTCCTGGAAGGATCAACAAAAGCCTCAACAAGGCTTTAACAATGGTGGACGCAATAGGCTGAACAATAGTAAGCCATATCCATCATCTTCTCAGCAACAGACAGAGAATTCTGAACAAAACACTTCTAATTTGGCCAATATAGTCTCTGATCTGTCAAAGGCCACTTTCAGTTTCATGAATGAAACCAGATCTTCCATTAGAAATTTGGAAGCACAAGTGGGCCAGCTGAGTAAGAAAGTTATTGAAACTCCTCCCAGTACTCTCCCAAGCAATACAAAAGAAAATCCAAAAGGAGAGTGCAAGGCCATTGATTTGATCAAAGTGGCCGAATGCACTAGGGAGGAGGAGGACGAAAATCCTAGTGAGGAAGATCTCCTGGGACGTCCTTCAAGTAAGAAGGAGTTTCCTATTAAGGATCCAGAGGAATCTGAGGCTCATACAGAGACCATAGAGATTCCATTAAATCTCCTTCTGCCATTCATGAGCTCTGAAGACTATTCTTCCTCTGAAGAGGATGAAGATGTGACTGGAGACAAGTTGCTCAATACTTAGGAGCTATCATGAAGCTGAATGCCAAGTTGTTTGGTAATGAGACTTGGGAAAGTGAACCTCCCTTGCTCATTAGTGAACTAGATACTTGGATTCAGAAAACTCTACCTCAAAAGAAACAGGATCCTGGCAAATTCTTGATACCTTGCACCATTGGCACCATGAGCTTTGAAAAAGCTCTAGGTGATCTTGGGTCAGGGATAAATCTGATGCCACTCTCTGTAATAGAGAAGCTAGGGACCATTGAGGTACAACCTGCCTTGTTCTCATTACAATTGGCAGACAAGTCAATGAGACAAGCTTATGGAATAGTAGAGGACGTGCTAGTAAAGGTTGAAGGCCTTTACATCCCTGCTGATTTCATAATCCTAGACACTAGGAAGGAAGATGATGAATGCATCATCCTAGGAAGACCTTTCCTAGCCACAGCAGAAGCTGTGATAGATGTTAACAGAGGTGAGTTAGTCCTTCAATTGAATGGGGACTACCTTGTGTTTAAGGCACATGGCCATCCCTCTGTGACAAAAGAGAGTAAGCATGAAGAGCTTCTCACAGTTCAGAGTCAAGAAGAGCCCACACAGTCAAATTCTAAGTTTGGTGTTGTGAGGCCACAACCAAACTCTAAGTTTGGTGTTAAGATCCCATATCCAAACTCTATGTTTGGTGTGGACAACCATACAACATTGACCTGATCACCTTGGGGCTCCATGAGAGCCACTGTCAAGCTATTGACATTAAAGAAGCGCTTGTTGGGAGGCAACCCAATTTTATTTATCTAATTTTATTTTATTTTGTTTCTTTGTTATTTTTGTGTTTAATTAGGTACATGATCATGAGGAGTCACGAAAAAAATCAAAAAAATTAAAAACAGAGTCAAAAACAGAAGAAAAAAAATTTTCACCCTGGAGGCAGCGCAGACTGGCGTTCAACGCCAGTAAGATGCATCTGGCTGGCGTTCAACGCCAGAACAGAGCACCATTCTGGCACTGAACGCCAGAAACAAGCAACAACCTGGCGTTTAACGCCAGGATGTGCACACAGAGGACAAACTGGCGCTGAACGCCAGAAACAAGCATGAAACTGGCGTTCAACGCCAGAAACATGCATTACATGGGCGTTTAACGCCCAGAACATGCACCAATGGGCGTTTGAATGCCAGAATGATGCATGGAGGCAATTTACATGCCTATATGGTGAAGGAATGGTATTTCTTTTCACCTCAGGATCTGTGGACCCCACAGGATCCTCACCTCAGGATCTGTGGACCCCACAGGATCCCTACCTACCATATTCCCACCTTTTTCTTTTAATCCTAATCACACTCTCCTAATCCAAACCTCATTTCACCTTTTCCCAGATCACACTTCCCAAAAACCTTCACCAATCACCTCAATTCATCTTCCCAATTACCCAATGCACCATTCACATCAACCCCATCTTCCCCATAAACCCCACCTACCTCCATAAAATTCAAATTCAATTTCCCACCCATTCCCACCCAAAATGGCCGAATTCCCACCCTACCTCTCCCTATAAATACCTCTCCTCTCTTCTTCATTTTCACACAACACAAACCCCTTCTTCTCTCTTATAGCCGAACCCACCTCTCTCCTCCTCTACCAAATTCTCTTCTTCTTCTTCTACTTTTCTTTTCTTTCTTGCTCGAGGGCGAGCAAATTTTAAGTTTGGTGTGGTAAAAAGCCTAAGCTTTTTGTTTTTCATCACCATCAATGGCACCTAAGACCGGAGTATCCTCAAGAAAAGGGAAAGGGAAGGCAAAAGCCTCCACCTCCGAGTCATGGGAGAAGGAAAGATTCATCTCCAAAAGCCATCAAGACCACTTCTATGATGTTGTGGCAAAGAAGAAGGTGATCCCCGAGGTCCCTTTCAAGCTCAAAAAGAATGAGTATCCGGAAATCCGACATGAAATTCAAAGAAGAGGGTGGGAAGTCATAACCAACCCCATGCAACAAGTCGGAATATTGATGGTTCAAGAGTTCTATGCCAATGCATGGATCACTAGGAACCATGATCAAAGTATGAACCCGAATCCAAAGAACTATATCACAATGGTTCGGGGGAAATACTTAGATTTTAGTCCGGAAAATGTGAGGTTGGCGTTTCACCTACCCATGATGCAAGGTGATGAACGCCCCTACACAAGAAGGGTCAACTTTAATCAAAGGTTGGACCAAGTCCTAATGGACATATGTGTGGAAGGTGCCCAATGGAGAATAGACTCCAAAGGCAACCCAGTCCAACTAAGAAGACTGGACCTCAAGCCTGTAGCTAGAGGATGGTTGGAGTTCATCCAAAGATCTATCATTCCTACAAGCAACCGATCTGAAGTTACTGTGGATCGGGCCATCATGATTCATAGCATCATGATTGGAGAGGAAGTGGAAGTTCATGAAGTCATCTCTAATGAACTCTACAAAATAGCTGACAAGCCTTCACCTATGGCACGGCTAGCCTTCCCTCACCTTATTTGCCATCTATGTTACTCAGCTGGAGTTATCATAGATGGAGATGTCTCCATTGAAGAAGACAAGCCCATCACCAAGAAAAGGATGGAGCAAACAAGAGAAGTTCCTCACGGCCCTCAAGAAGAACATGAGGAAGTTCATCATCAACAAATGCCTCAAGGAATGCACTTTCCTCCCAACAACTATTGGGAGCAACTCAGCACCTCTTTAGAAGATTTGAGCCATAATGTTGAACAATTAAGGGTGGAACATCATGAGCACTCCATCATTCTCCAAGAAATAAGAGAAGATCAAAGAGCAATGAGGGAGGAGCAACAAAGGCAAGGAAGGGACATAGAAGAGTTGAAGAACATCTTTGGTCCTTCAAGAAGAAGACGCCACTAAAGGTGGATTCATTCCTTGTTCTTTATTTCTTTATGTTTTCGGTTTTTAATTATTATGTTTATCTATGTTTTGTGTCTCTACTTCATGATCATTAGTATGTAACCATGCCTTAAAGCTATGAATAAAATCCATTAGTCTTTCACCTCTCTTAAATGAAAAATGTTTTAATTCAAAAGAACAAAAAGTACATAAATTTCGAAATTATTATTGAATTTAATTTAATTATATTGATGTGGTGGCAATAATTTTTGTTTTCTGAATGAATGCTTGAACAGTGCATATTTTTGATCTTGTTGTTTATGAGTGTTAAAATTGTTGGCTCTTGAAAGAATGATGAACAAAGAGAAATGTTATTGATGATCTGAAAAAAATCATGAAATTGATTCTTGAAGCAAGAAAAAGCAGTGAAAAAAAATGGCGAAAAAAAAAATTAGAAAGAAAAAGCAAGCAGAAAAAGCCAATAGCCCTTAAAACCAAAAGGCAAGGGTAGCAAGGATCCAAGGCTTTGAGCATCAATGGATAGGAGGGCCCAAGGAAGTTAAATCCAGGCCTAAGCGGCTAAATCAAGCTGTCCCTAACCATGTGCTTGTGTCATGAAGGTCCAAGTGAAAAGCTTGAGACGGAGTGGTTAAAGTCGTGATCCAAAAGAGTGTGCTTAAGAGCTCTGGACACCACTAACTGGGGACTTTAGCAAAGCTGAGTCACAATCTGAAAAGGTTCACCCAGTTATGTGTCTGTGGCATTTGTGTATCCGGTGGTAATACTGGAAGACAAAGTGCTTAGGGCCACGGCCAAGACTCATAAGTAGCTGTGTTCAAGAATCAACATGCTTAACTAGGAAAGTCAATAACACTATCCGAAATTCTAAGTTCCTAGAGAAGCCAATCACTCTGAACTACAAAGGAAAAAGTGAGATGCCAAAACTGTTTAGAAGCAAAAAGCTACAAGTCCCGCTCATCTAATTAAATTAATATTCATTGATATTCTGGAAGTTATAGTATATTCTCTTCTTTTATCCTCTTTGATTTTCAGTTGCTTGGGGACAAGCAACAATTTAAGTTTGGTGTTGTGATGAGCGGATAATTTATACGCTTTTTGGCATTGTTTTTATATAGTTTTTAGCAAGTTTAAGCTACTTTTAGGGATGTTTTCATTATTTTTTATGTTAAATTCACATTTCTGGAATTTACTATGAGTTTGTGTGTTTTTCTGTGATTTCAGGTAAATTCTGGCTGAAATTGAGGGACTTGAGCAAAACTCTGAAGAAGGCTGACAAAAGGACTGCTGATGCTGTTGGAATCTTACCTCCCTGCACTCGAAATGGATTTTCTGGAGCTACAGAACTCCAATTGGCGCGCTCTCAACGGTGTTGGAAAGTAGACATCCAGGGCTTTCCAGCAATATATAATAGTCCATACTTTATTCGGAAATTGACGACGTAACTTGGCGTTGAACGCCAAGTTCATGCTGCTGTCTGGAGTTAAACGCCAAAAAAACGTCATGATCCGGAGTTGAACGCCCAAAACACGTCATAACTCGGAGTTCAACTCCAAGAGAAGCCTCAGCTCGTGGATTGATCAAGCTCAGCCCAAACATACACCAAGTGGGCCCCGGAAGTGGATTTGTACATCAATTACTTACTCATGTAAACCCTAGGAGCTAGTTTATTATAAATAGAACATTTAACTATTGTATTAGATGTCTTTGATCATTCGGTCTTGTGACCACATGGGGGCTGGCCATTCGGCCATGCCTGAACCTTTCACTTATGTATTTTCAACGGTGGAGTTTCTGCACACCATAGATTAAGGGTGTGGAGCTCTGCTGTACCTCAAGTTTCAATACAATTACTATTACTTTCTATTCAATTCTCTTTTATTCTTATTCCAAGATATACGTTGCACTTCAACTTGATGAATGTGATGATCCGTGACACTCATCATCATTCTCACCCATAAACGCGCGTGACTGACAACCACTTCCGTTCTACCTTAGGTCGGACGCATATCTCTTAGATTCCCCAACAGAATCTTCGTGGTATAAGCTAGATAGATGGCGGCATTCATGAGGATCCGAAAAGTCTAAACCTTGTCTGTGGTATTCCGAGTAGGATTCTGGGATTGAATGACTGTGACGAGTTTCAAACTCCTGAAGGCTTGGCGCGATGACAAGCGCAAAAGAATCAAGGGATTCTATTCCAACCTGATTGAGAACCGACAGATGATTAGCCGTGCTGTGACAGAGCATAGGAACGTTTTCACTGAGAGGATGAGATGTAGTCATTGACAACGGTGATGCCCTACATACAGCTTGCCATGGAAAGGAGTAAGAAGGATTGAGTTGAAGCAGTGGGAGAGCAGGCGTCCTTGAGCCATACAGTATCTCCATTCGCTTATCTGAAATTCCCACCAATGAATTTGCATAAGTATTCTATCCCTTTTATTATTTATTTTCTTATTTCTATTTTCAAAAACCCATAACCCAATTTAATCTGCCTAACTGAGATTTACAAGGTGACCATAGCTTGCTTCATACCAACAATCTCTGTGGGATCGACCCTTACTCGCGTAAGGTTTATTACTTGGACGACCCAGTACACTTGCTGGTTAGTTGAACGGAGTTGTGTCCACTCGTGCCAATTTCAAATTCCATAATTTTACAATTACGTGCAACTACAGCACCAAGTTGATAAATGCAACTCAAAGAATAGTGATCACAATTTCGTCCACCAATCATCCAAGCTCTTTGCCCAATCCTTTCTACGGGCAATTACAGTCCGTTCTAAGATTCTTTTTAGCTCTCTGTTAGAGACTTCAGCTTGCCCATTTGTCTGTGGATGATACAGGGTTGCCACTTTGTGACTAATTCCATATCGGACCATAGCAGAGTAGAGCTGTTTATTGCAGAAATGAGTACCTCCATCATTGATTAAGACTCTGGGAACACCAAATCTGCTGAAGATGTGTTTCTGGAGGAATTTTAGCACGGTCTTAGTATCATTAGTGGGTGTAGCAATTGCTTCTACCTACTTAGATACATAGTCCACTGCCACCAGAATGTAAGTATTTGAGTATGATGATGGGAACGGACCCATGAAGTCAATCCCCCATACATCAAACAATTCAATCTCTAAGATCCCTTGTTGAGGCATGGCATATCTGTGAGGCAAGTTACCAGCTCTTTGGCAGCTGTCACAGTTACGCACAAACTCTCGGGCATCTCTATAGAGAGTAGGCCAGTAGAAGCCACATTGGAGGACTTTAGTGGCTGTTCGCTCACTTCCAAAATGTCTCCCATACTGTGATCTATGGCAGTGCCATAGGATCCTTTGTGCTTCCTCTCTGGGTACACATCTGCGGATCATTCCATCTGCACATCTCTTAAAGAGATATGGCTCATCCCATAGGTAGTACTTGGCATCTGAAATTAATTTCTTTCCTTGCACCCTGCTGTACTCCTGGGGTATGAACCTCACAGCTTTGTAATTTGAAATATCTGCAAACCATGGAGCTTCCTGAATGGTAAAGAGTTGCTCATCTGGGAAAGTCTCAGAGATCTCAGTAGAAGGGAGGGACGCCCCAGCTACTGGTTCTATTTGGGACAGATGATCAGCTACTTAGTTCTCTGTCCTTTTTCTGTCTCTTATTTCTATATCAAACTCTTGCAGAAGCAACACCCATCTTATGAGCCTGGGTTTTGAATCCTGCTTTGTGAGTAAGTACTTAAGAGCAGCATGGTCAGTGTACACAATCACCTTTGATCCCACTAGATAGGATCTAAACTTGTCAATGGCATAGACCACTGCAAGTAACTCTTTTTCTGTGGTTGTGTAATTCTTCTGTGCATCATTTAGAATACGGCTGGGATAATAAATGACGTGCAGAAGCTTGTTATGCCTCTATCCCAACACTACACCAATGGCATGGTCACTAGCATCACATATTAGTTCGAATGGCAATGTCCAGTCTGGTGCAGAGATGACTGGTGCTGTGACCAGCTTGGCTTTCAGGGTCTCAAATGCCTACAGACACTGTGTGTCAAACACAAATGGTGTGTCGGCAGCTAGCAGGTTGCTCAGAGGTTTAGCAATTTTTGAAAAATCCTTTATAAACCTTCTGTAGAATCCTGCATGTCCCAGAAAGCTTCTGATTGCCTTAACATTGGCAGGTGGTGGTAATTTTTCAATTACCTCTACCTTTGCCTTATCCACCTCTATTCCCTTGCTTGAAATTTTGTGCCCAAGGACAATTCCTTCAGTCACCATAATGTGACATTTCTCCCAGTTTAAAAACCAGGTTAGTCTCTTGGCACCTTTTCAGGACAAGTGCTAGGTGGTTAAGACATGAGCTGAATGAGTCTCCATATACTGAGAAGTCATCCATGAAGACTTTTAGGAATTTCTCCACCATATCAGAGAAGATGGATAGCATGCATCTCTGAAAGGTTGCAAGAGCATTACACAGACCAAAAGGCATCCTCCTATAGGCAAACACGCCAGAAGGGCAAGTGAATGCTGTTTTCTCTTGGTCTTGAGGATCTACTGCAATTTGGTTGTAACCTGAATAGCCATCCAAAAAGCAGTAATAATCATGACCAGCTAGTCTTTCTAGCATTTGGTCTATGAATGGTAAAGGAAAATGATCCTTTCTGGTGGCTGTATTGAGCCTTCTGTAGTCAATACACATACGCCACCCTGTAACTGTTCTTGTAGGAACCAGTTCATTTTTTTCATTATGCACTATTGTCATGCCTCCCTTCATGGGGACAACTTGGACAGGGCTCACCCAGGGGCTATCAGAAATAGGATAAATAATTCCAGCCTCTAGTAATTTAGTGACCTCTTTCTGCACCACCTCCTTCATGGCTGGATTTAGCCACCTTTGTGGTTGAACCACTGGTTTGGCATTATCCTCCAATAGGATCTTGTGCATGCATCTTGCTGGGCTAATGCCCTTAAGATCACTTATGGACCACCCAAGAGCTGTTTCGTGTGTCCTTAGCACTTGAATCAGTGCTTCCTCTTCCTGTGAATTTAAAGCAGAGCTTATGATCACTGGAAAAGTGTCACCTTCTCCCAGAAATGCATACTTCAGGGATGGTGGTAGTGGTTTGAGCTCAGGTTTGGGAGGCTTATCCTCCTCCTGAGGAATTTTCAAAAATTCTTTTGTTTCCTCTGGTTCTTCCTGATCAGGCTGAACATCCTTGAAGATGTCCTCTAGCTCTGATTCTAGACTTTCAGTCATATTGATCTCTTCCACCAAAGAGTCAATAATGTCAGCGCCCATGCAGTCATTTGGTGTGTCTGGGTGTTGCATAGCTTTTACAGCATTCAACTTGAACTCATCCTCATTGACTCTCAAGGTTACTTCCCCTTTTTGTACATCAATGAGCGTTCGTCCAGTTGCTAGGAAGGGTCTTCCTAGAATGAGAGTTGCACTCTTGTGCTCCTCCATTTCCAGCACTACAAAGTCAGTTGGAAAGGCGAATGGCTCAACCTTGACAATCATGTCCTCAATTATGCCTGATGGATATTTAATGGAGCCATCAGCAAGTTGGAGGCATATCCGGGTTGGTTTGACTTCTTCAGTTAACCTAAGCTTTCTGATAGTGGATGCAGGTATTAGATTGATACTTGCTCCAAGGTCACACAGGGCTGTCTTGGTGCAAGCACCTTCTAATGTGCATGGTATCATAAAGCTTCCTGGATCTTGAAGCTTTTCTGGTAAGCTT
Organism: Arachis hypogaea; assembly: GCF_003086295.3. Lineage (NCBI taxonomy): Eukaryota > Viridiplantae > Streptophyta > Magnoliopsida > Fabales > Fabaceae > Arachis > Arachis hypogaea. The sequence continues at coordinate 99,382,846 of NC_092044.1, forward strand.
TTCAGAATGACTGCACTGCATTCTTCAGTGAGAAACACTTTTTCAGTCTCTCTCCAATCCTTCTTATGACTTAAGATCTCTTTCATGAACTTAGCATAAGAAGGTATTTGCTCAAGTGCCTATGCAAACGGAATCTTTATTTCAAGAGTCCTTAAATAGTCTGCAAAGCTGGCAAATTGCTTATCCTGTTCCGCTTGGCGGAGTTTCTGAGGATAAGGCATCTTGGCTTTATATTCATCAACCTTAGTTGCTGCAGGTTTATTCCTTACAGAGGTGGTTGGAGAAGCCTTTTTAGAGGGGTTACTATCAGCACTCTCAGGTGTTTGATTCCCCATTGGCGTTTGAATGCCAGGATTGGGTGAAGAATGGGCGTTTAAAGCCAACTTTTCCCCTTTTTCTGGCGTTTGAATGCCAGAACTAGGCAGGGAATGGGCGTTTAACGCCAGCTTTTCCCCCCCTTTCTGGTGTTTGGACGCCAAGAGTATTCCTCTCTGGGCTCTTACTGTCCTCAGAGGGATTTTGGACAGTGGTTTGGTTATCCTCTGTCAATTGTTCCTTTATTGGCTTCTTGCTACTTTGAGCAGTGTTATTCAATGTCTTCCCACTCCTCAGTTGAACTGCTTGGCATTCTTCTGTTATCTGTTTAGATAACTGCTATTTTTTCTGATTCAACTGTGATTCTATGTTCTTGTTAGCAATTTTAGTTTCTTGGAGCATCTCTTTAAATTCTGCTAACTGTTTTGTCATCAGGTGTAATTGCAGATTAAGCTCAACCATCTGTTCTTGAGGATTAGGATCAGTGGCTACTACCATAACTTCTTCTTTTGTAGAGAACTCATTGCTAGAGTACAAATATTGATTTCTAGCAACAGTATCTATAAGCTTTTGAGCCTCTTCAATCGTCTTCCTCATATGTATAGATCCACCAGATGAGTGGTCTAGAGACATCCGAGCTTTTTCTGTAAGCCTATAGTAGAAGATGTCTAACTGTACCCACTCTGAAAACATTTCAGAGGGGCATTTTCTTAGCATACCTCTATACCTCTCCCAGGCATTATAAAGAGATTCATTATCCTTTTGTTTAAAGCCTTGGATGTCCAGCCTTAGCTGTGTCATCCTTTTTGGAGGGTAAAATCGATTCAGGAATTTGTCTGATAACTGTCTCCATGTCTTTATGCTTGTTGTAGGTTGGTTATTCAACCACCTCTTAGCTTGATCTTTTACAGCAAATGGAAACAGTAATAGTCTGTAGACATCCTGATCCACCTCTTTATCACGTACTGTGTCAGCAATTTGTAAGAATTGTGCCAGAAACTCAGTAGGTTCTTCCTGTGGAAGACCGAAATACTGACAATTTTGCTGCACCATGATAATGAGTTGAGGATTTAGCTCAAAGCTACTTGCTTTAATGGGAGGTATACAAATGCTACTCCCATATGCAGCTGTAATGGGGTTAGCATATGACCCCAGAGTCCTTCTGGACTGTTCAATTCCACTTAGGTCCATGATGGAGAAAGGGAATATGATATGAATTCACAAATAAAGTAAAAATATTTTTCTCTTTTTTTTTTGACCGAAAAAATAAAATAAAACAAAAGGAAAATAAAATAAATTTTCGAAAACTAAAAGAAAATAAGATCAAAGCAAATTGAAAACTAAATCAATTAGTTAATTAAATAGATTTTGGAATTAGCAATTGAAAAGATATGATTGAAAATTATTTTGAAGAAGATTTGATTTTTTTTTTAAATGAGGAAAGAGAAAAACAACAAAATGACACCAAACTTAAAATTTTTAGAAAATCAGACACAAATTTTCGAAAACTTAAAGGAAAACACAAAGAAGACACCAAACTTAGAATTTTTAAGGATCAAGAAAGGACTAGGGATATGCAAATCCGAAAAATAAAAGAAAACAAAAGCATGCAATTGACACCCAACTTAAAATATGAAACTAAACTCAAATAAAAGACTCTAAACCAACAAAAAAATAAAACAGTCCTAATCTAAGCAACAAGATAAACCTTCAGTTGTCCAAACTCGAACAATCCCCGGCAACGGCGCCAAAAACTTGGTGCACGAAATTGCAATCACACTTTTGCAATCCCACACAACTAACCAGCAAGTGCACTGGGTCGTCCAAGTAATACCTTATGTGAGTAAGGGTCGATCCCACGGAGATTGTCGGCTTGAAGCAAGCTATGGTTATCTTGTAACTCTTAGTCAGGATATCAATAATTATCAGGGTTGATTGTAAAAAGTAAAAGAACATGAAATAAGTACTTGTTTTGCAGTAATGGAGAACAGGTTGAGGTTTTGGAGATGCTCTATCTTCTGAATCTCTGCTTTCCTACTGTCTTCTTCTTCATGCACACAAGGCTCATTCCATGGCAAGCTGTATGTAGGGTTTCACCGTTGTCAATGGCTACCTCCCATCCTCTCAGTAAAAATGTTCAACGCGCTCTGTCACAGCACGGCTATTCATCTGTCGGTTCTCAATCAGGTCGGAATAGAATCCAGTAATTCTTTTGCGTCTGTCACTAACGCCCAGCCCTCGGGAGTTTGAAGCTCGTCACAGTCATTCAATCCTTGAATCCTACTCAGAATACCACAAATAAGGTTTAGACCTTCCGGATTCTCTTGAATGCCGCCATCAATTCTAGCTTATACCACGATGATTCTGATTAAAGAATCCAAGAGATATTCACTCAATCTAAAGTAGAACAGAGGTGGTTGTCAGGCACACGTTCATAAGCGAGAATGATGATGAGTGTCATGGATCATCACATTCATCAAGTTGAAGAACAAGTGAATTCTTAGAATAGAAGCAAGCGTGATTGAATGAAAAACAGTAGTAATTGCATTAATCCATCAAGACACAGCAGAGCTCCTCACCCCCAACCATGGGGTTTAGAGACTCATGCTGTAGAAGATACAATGAGAAACGTGTAAAGTGTCATGAGGTACAGATACAATGTCAAAAGATCCTATTAATAGTGAACTAGTAACCTAGGGTATACAGAAATGAGTAAATGACGTAAAAATCCACTTCCGGGGTCCACTTGGTGTGTGCTTGGGCTGAGCATTGAAGCTTTTATGTGTAGAGACTTTTTCTGGAGTTAAACGCCAGCTTTTCTGCCAGTTTGGGCGTTTAACTCCAATTCTTATGCCAGTTCCGGCGTTAAACGCCGGGAATTCTGAAGCTGATTTGAAACGCCAGTTTGGGCCATCAAATCTCGAATAAAGTATGGACTATTATACATTGCTGGAAAGCCCAGGATGTCTACTTTTCAACGCCATTGAGAGAGCGCCAATTGGGCTTCTGTAGCTCCAAAAAATCCATTTCGAGTGAAGGGAGGTCAGAATCCAACAGCATCTGCAGTCCTTTTTAGCCTCTGAATCAGATTTTTGCTCAGGTCCCTCAATTTCAGCCAGAAAATACCTGAAATCACAGAAAAACACACAAACTCATAGTAAAGCCCATAAAAGTAAATTTTAACTAAAAACTAATAAAAATATAATAAAAACTAACTAAAATATACTAAAAACATACTAAAAACAATGCCAAAAAGCGTATAAATTATCCGCTCATCACTGGCATATTGGAGAAAACTACACTCTGTATATTTTACTTTTCTGCAACTTCTAGAGGTAGAATGTATTTTTCTTCTTCTTCTTCTTCATTTCCATTTTCCAGAGCTATGAACAACTAAACCCCTTTCATTGGGTTAGGGAGCTCTGTTGTAATTTGATGGATCAATTATAGTTTTTATTTTTCTTCTTCTTTCTTTTCTCTTGATTTTACTAGAAAGCTTTCGATCTTCATCTAATTGGTTTGTTATCTTGAGAAAGAAACTCTCCATAATTGGATCTTCTCTGAGCCTTGGAAAAGGGATGAAGAGATCATGCTAGAAATGCTTTCTCATGTTGGACCAAATTGGGGTTTGGATGGGTATAGTGACATATAACCTTACCAACACTTTGATTTGGAAATACATGTGGTATAATCAGTGACCATACTTATCTCTTCTCATGAGCAATTAAATCAAGGAATTGGGCAATTGTTCAAGTTTAGAGAGATTAGATTGCCAAGAAATTGAGATCCAATCACTTAAGATTGCCAAGGAGATCAATGAATGCATTGATTGAGGAAGCAATGAGAATGAACTTGATCCGGAGAATGCAACACCTCCTGAACCCAATGAATTCCCCATTTCTGATCTTACCCATTCTCTTTACTTTCTGTTATTTACTTTTATGCTAATAACCCCAATTCTCCATTTCTGATCTTATCCATTCTCTTTACTTTCTGTTATTTACTTTTATGCTAATCACCCCAATTCCCCATTTAAGATTCTGCACTTTATTTTCTATCATTTACTTTCCCACCATTTAATTTTCTGCAATTCTATATCCATTTTCTGCTTAGCTCAACTAGAGCACTCTTCCAATTAAAATTTCTTGACCAATCAATCCCTGTGGGATTCGACCTCACTCTATTGTGAGTTTTTACTTGATGACAATTCGGTATACTTGTCGAGGGAAAATTGTTGAGAGACAAGTTTCCGTGCATCAAGTTTATGGCGCCGTTGTCGGGGATTGGTTTTGAATCAACAATGATTAAGTTGGAAGATCACTAGATTGAGCATTTATTTTTCTTTTGTTTATTTCATTCAGCTATTTACTTTCAGTTGCAGTTATCTCTTCCCTTTCCCCATCTACCCGTTTATTTTCCCGTGTTATTTACAATTCTGTTCACTAACCCACTAACTCTTTGACAATTTGCATCACTCACACTAACAGCCACTTTAACAACTATACTTTCTGCAATTTTTCTCTTGCTGTGTGCTGTGTTGGTTGTATGACAGGGAGAAAAAGCGGAGCTTCAACACCCTTTGATTCTGAACCTGAGAGGACCCTCTTTAAAAAAAGGAGGGAAGCAAGGGGAAAACGAGTTGTTAGAGCAGAGAAAGAGGAGGAATTCTTTGAACCAACCATGGAGGAAAACATGGATAACCACCATGAAGGAGAAGCTCATAACCATGGCAGAAATGGCCATGTGAACCATGCTGAGCCAGGAAGAAGGGTTCTGGGATCTTACATCAACCCAGACCCAGGCAACTGTGGAAGTAGTATCCAAAAGCCAACCATACATGTTAATAACTTTGAGCTAAAGCCCCAGCTTATCACCCTTGTTCAGAACAACTGCTCATTCGGAGGAAGTGCCCAAGAAGACCCAAACCAACATATAACCACCTTTCTAAGAATATGTGACACTGTGAAATCTAATGGCGTTCACCCAGATGTTTACAGATTGCTTTTGTTTCCCTTCTCACTCAGGGACAAGGCATCTAAATGGTTGGAGTCATTCCCAAAGGAGAGTTTGACAGCATGGGAAGATGTGGTGAACAAATTCTTGGCAAGATTCTATCCTCCTCAAAGGATCAACAGGCTGAGAGCTGAGGTACAAACTTTCAGACAACAAGATGGTGAGACTCTCTACAAAGCGTGGGAGAGGTTTAAGGACTTGACAAGGAGGTGCCCACCGGACATGTTCAATGAATGGGTACAGCTGCATATTTTCTATGAGAGACTCTCATATGAATCAAAGAAGGCAGTGGACCACTCATCCGGAGGATCTTTAAACAAGAAGAAGTCCATCGAAGAGGCCATAGATGTCATTGAGACTGTAGCTGAGAATGACTATTTCTATGCTTCTGAGAGGAGCAACACTCGAGGTGTAATGGAACTGAACCATGTTGATGCACTACTAGCTCATAACAAGATGATTGCCAAGCAATTAGCTGACCTTACAAAACAAATGGAGAAGAACCAAGTTGCAGTAATCACCACACAACCATCAACCCAAGAGGGAGTAAACACAGAGGAAGGAGGTAGATGGGAGCAAGCCAACTATGTTGGTAATTCACCAAGGCAAAACCATGACCTATACTCCAAAACTTATAACCCAGGATGGAAGAACCACCCCAACTTTGGGTGGGGAAACCAACAAGACCAAGGCCAAGACTAGAGATGTCAAAACCACAATCCTAACACCCATGCTGGCTACCAACATTCATCACAAAGAGCATATCAATAACCACCTAACCATACTCCTCCACAACCATATCCAAACCAGCATGACCATCCTCATTCTTATAACCCAAACCCACCATCATACCCTGAAGATAGACTCTCTAGAATTGAATCCTTACTTGAAGGTTTATGCAAGGAAGTCCAGGACAATAGAGCATTCAAGGATGAGGTGTGAATCAACATCAAGAACCAAGGAGAAACCATCAAGAGGTTGAAGTCCCAAGTAGGATATCTATCCCAGCAAATTCCTAAGTCCACTGACAGCTTCCCAAGTGACACAGAAAAGAACCCCAGAGGAGAAGCTAAGAAAGTAAGATGGGAAGAATGTAAGGTGATCACCACTAGTGATGAAGTGAGTGTGGAGGAAGCAGTCACACAAGCAAAACATCTTCAAGATAGTCCAGAGGATAAGCATAAGGAGAGAAATCAGGAACCTAACCCTCTACAGGAGGAGAAGCTAAAAAAAGAGGGTCTGAACCCATATGCACCTTTTCCCCAAAGACTCAAAGGTGGTAAAGCAAGAAGAATATACTCAAAGTTCCTTGATATGTTTGCATCTCTTCATGTAAACATACCATTCATTAAAGGTCTCCAACAGATGCCTTCATACATTAAGTATATAAAGGAGCTACTGACCAGAAAGAGTTCATTGAAAGGTGGGCAAATAATACTGATGAACAAGGAGTGTAGTGCTCTCATTCAACCACAGCTACCTATAAAAAGAAAAGACCCAGGGAGCTTCCATATCCCTTGTGCTATAGACGAAACAAAGATTGACAAAGGGCTTTGTGACTTGGGAGCAAGCATCAATTTAATGCCCCTCTCCCTCATGAAGAAGCTCCAAATCAATGAACTATCTCCTACTGATGTAATTATCAAATTGGCTGACAAAACTCAAAAACAGGCAATAGGAGTAGTTGAAAATGTGCTGGTGAAGGTTGGGAGCTACTATCTTCCCACATATTTTGTTATTTTGGAGATGGAAGAAAGTCATTTCCATCCAATCATCTTAGGGAGGCCATTCTTAGCCACTGCTAGGGCACTTATAGATGTGGAATGGGGAGAGCTAATCTTAAGGATACATGATGAACAACTCACCTTCAATGTCTTCAAATCATTGCAAGAAGCAAGTCAAGAAAACAAAGAATCAAGAGAAGAGCATAATGAAGCACTGATGCAAGAAATAAGCAGTGAAGCACAAACAACACAATTGGAAATCCCACTGGTTGGAAAGCCATGTATTCAGGAAGAATCACATTCAAAGGTATCTCAAGGGGAGCTGAGCCTACCAGAGGCATGCAAAGCTAGTAACAAGGAATTCCTAGAGAAGGAGTCCATAGAAAGCAAGCCAGAATCAAGGGAAACAAGGAGAAAAGTACCCAGTAGATGGAGAAACAAGAAGATCCCTACAGAGGATTTCTCCCCAGGAAATGAAGTGATCTCTGCTCACTATCCAATCATCCCACCTCACCTTCCCATCATTCCATCTCAACTGCCCCAAGTGTACACCATCAACAAAATTCTATCCTTGGAATATGTGGAGCTTCTCAACAAGGCCATTGGAGATAGATACACTGCAAGAGGGAAAGATTTGAAGCACTACCAACCACCCTAACAAGGGTCAACCGTCAAGCTAATGATGTTAAAGAAGCGCTTCATGGGAGGCAACCCATGATTCTCATCCTTTCTTTTAAATTCTTTAGTGTTAATTAATAAAGTAAGATCATGAATTTCAAGCCAATTTTGACAATACTTAGTTGAATCCTTATATGCAACACATAATGAACAACAAGTTTGGTGTTCAAAGCACATCAAAATGGCAAGAACATAACCCATGTCAAGTTGAATTTAGAGTTTTGTTCAAACCTTTGGCACCACATGATCACAAACTAAGTTTGGTGTCACCTATATTGTATATATGGACACTAAACGAGTCAGTCCTTTTGTTTTCATGAAGATCATATCATATAAAAATTTTTTTTTTTTACGGTAGCTATATATTTTTTTCATACTTTGCAGGAAATGAAAAAGGAGGGATTGGAATAGATTGATGGAACAACCAATGGAAGGAGGTTTAGCCACTTCATTAAGAAGGACTATACACTTGTCTTCAAGAAGAATTCCTTGGAAAATGTTGCCATGCAAGGATGAGAAAGGATCATCTTGAAGACCGAAGCAATCAATTCATAAATGTGATGATCCTTGTGCTTAATTTGTGCCAAATCCTAATCGTCCACTATCAAAATCGTACCATTGATCTACACCCTTCAATCACTCACCACTCTCCTATATAAACCCTTTCACCCAACACCTTTCCATCCCAAGTTGTCACCTTCAAAATACACACCATACACTCTATCCTCCACCAAAGACTCATACACACTCTTATAAACCTCATCCTGTGAACCGCCACCACCACTCATGGCATCATCAAGTTCTAAAAGAAGAAAAGGGAAGGAGCCTATGTAATAACGACCCTTCGACGAGAAGAAGTTCAGAAGCTTCCACCATGCACTACAATATGGGTGGATGGCGGATAAAGAAATTATATATGAGCTAGGTTTTCAAGTGAGGAGGACTGAGTGTCCAGAAATCATGGAAAAAGTAGAGAAGAGAAGATGGGAGCTCCTCACTGATCTAGTCACCAAAGTAAGCACAACCATGGTGAGAGAGTTTTACGCTAATGCAGTCAGGTATGATAAGCAAGATGACTCCTATACGAGTTTCGTGAGAGGAGTGATGATAGATTTTGGTCCCATGAGCATTATGAGGGTACTTAAATTGTGAACCATACCCTTTGAAGAAGAGAGCTACCAATCAAGAATGGACAACAGTCCCAATCATGACCAAATTGTGAAGGACATTTGTGTACAAGGAGCAGATTGGGACAGAGATCCCAATGAAAAACCCAGATTTATAAAGAGAGGAGATCTTCTTCCAAAGGCCAAGGGTTGGTTCGAAATCGTGAGGAGAAGCATCCTCCCTGCCGGGAACAATTCAGAAGTGAACCTTAAGAGAGCAACAATGGTGCAATGTATAATGAAAGGGGGAGAAATCAAGGTTCATGAACTCATAGCTCAAGGGATTCAAAAAGCTGTTGAGAATAGTGATTCTGGAGGAAAGTTAGGCTATCCAAGCACCATATTCTGTTTGTGTGCAAAGGCTGGGGTAGTGTTTAAAGAGGCAGACCCTGAATGGATAAAGGTGGGCATTGCAATTATAATTCGACGGATGCATGCTGTTGCAACCCCTCTACCTCAATGAAGATCAAGAAAAATAGCTGCTCATCAAGTTACAGAAGGACAAAACCATGAGGAACAAGCCCCAACCACTTTAAACATGCATCAACTACAAGAAGCCATAGATAACCTATCTAGGTAATATATGAAAAATCAAGGGGCACAAAAAGAGCTTCAACTACAGATGATGAGCTACCAAGAGGAATCATCTTCCAATTGGAGGAGTCAGCAAAGTGAGTGGCAAAGGCAAGTGATGGAACAGCAGCTAGAACAAGGAAAACAGTGGGGAGAAGCTTTCAATCTAATAAACCAAAAGCAAGATTAACAGCAAGAAGCCATCCAAAGGCTAATCCACATCCAAGCACACCAAGGTGTACACATTCATGATATGCATCGAAGACAAAAAGAACAGGCGGATATATTTGACGAGTATAGAGCATTATCGGAAGGAGTGTATATGAGCGAAACAGGATATCACATAAACACTCAAGCTAGGCTCGGATACTTAGTTGGACAACTGCCCGTGCTGCATCCGGGAATCATAAAGTATGATGATGTAAGGGAAGAATTAGCACGAGAGAAAAGAGAAAGGGCTGAACAGAGCCATGAATCAGTAAGGAAGGTGCTAGAGGACTGGAAGAAGGCCAGAATAACAAGAATGCAGGGAAGCACAAGTAATCAAGGAAAAGACAAGGAAGCAAAGGGACATGAACACCCTCATGAGTAAAAGGTGGTGGAGTTCCCTCTTGTTCTCTACCTTTTCAAGCTTTAAATAAGGAAAATCATGTATGAAATAGAACATGCTTCCATAGTAGTTAGAATTTTCAATTCTGCATTTGAATTTCATTGCTTAAGTTTTTGATTACTAGTCTAGTGTCCTTGGCTTTCAATTTTTTCTTGCTTACTTGTATGTTTGTCCCTTAAGCCAAATAAAAAAAGGAAATGTTGTGAAAAACAAGAGTGGGGTTAGTTTGTGAAGTGAATTCTATATGTTTGTGGTAGGAAGATTAGTTAGCTAAGTTGGTTCACCAACAAGGAAAGAAGGCAACTATCTATCCTGAATCCTTTGCTTGAAATACATCCTATGAGACTGACTAAATAATAAGATCCCAATAAGAAAAGAAAAAGAGCAATAAAAGTGAGAAGGAATGAAACACAATAAGAAACAATGCTAGGCACCAAGGGTTTCAAGATGAGGCATGTGTCTGTGGTGTTCATGAATAAGGGATATACCTGGATGAATAAGCTCTCAGGAGTGCCTTATCACTTGGTAACTTGGGTTAACTAACTCGGGATCATCAGCTGAAAGTCCACTGTCAAGAGTAACCCTTGCTACAGAACACTTAGTAACCCAAAGAGGTGCTGGACACCAAGGTCTCAAGAAAGAAAAACAACAAACCATGTGCCTGTGGTGTGTATGTATGAGGGAAAGAGACTTGAGGGAGTAAGTCCTTAGGGGTGTTTTAACACCTAGCACCTTGAACCAACTGGTTCGAGAGTGTTGACTGAAAGCTTATCATAAAGAGTCGCCCTCTTACAGAGCACTTAGCCAAAAGAAGAATGTAATAAATCTTGAGAAAACAAAAGAAGGAAGGATCAATAACTAGGAAGTCTCAGGAGATGTAAGTAAGCAAGTGTTCAAGGGTATGATAAAGGCCTGAAACCTAGTAAGGGAAGGAACCTAAGTTGCTATGCATGAAACTCCATAAAACTAAGGATTTGACTTCCATAATAATGATTCATTCCTCTTGCCTTTTCATTCATCATTTATATTTCAGTACTTGCTTAGGGACAAGCAAGCTTTAAGTTTGGTGTTGTGATGCCAGGGCATCTAGGCCAGTTTCACTGACCTTTTCTTTACTGTTTTAGGGTAGTTTCATGCATTTTCTTAGGAAATAAGCAAGTTTTGGGTAAAAGAACACTTACATCTTGATTTAGACAAATATTGTGAATTTTACATTATTTCATGAGAATTATGCAAGGATTGAATGTTAAATTGGATAATGCATGATTTCATGACTTGGATTAGAACTTTGATGGACTTTATTTGTGTAATTTCAGGACAAAGGAAGCAAGGAAGAGCCACGTTAGTATCCACGTTAACCTAGTTAACGTAGGAACTAACGTGGAATAGGGACAAGCTTGCAGCGTTAATGAGAAAAGTGAACACCAGTAACGCCCTCGAAGCCATCATGAGCCACGTTAGTTGCCACGTTAACTACGTTAACGTGGTAGTTAATGTGGAGACAAAGAAGACTCCAACGTTAGTGGTAATTGTGATCACCACTAATGCTCCAAGATATGGCAATGAACCACGTTAAGAGCCACGTTAACTTAGTTAACGTGGACTCTAATGTGGAAGAGAGGAACAATGCCAACGTTAGTGACACTCACCTTTGTCACTAACGTTGGATCAAGCTTGCATTGCCCACGTTAGTGGTCACGTTAAGACTACTAACGTGAAAGTTAACATGGAGTTAAGATTGAGGAGCCAACGTTAGTGACACTCACCTTTGTCACTAACGTTAGGATGGCATTCATAACCACGTTAAGAGCCACGTTAACTTAGTTACTGTGGACTCTAACGTGAGGATTAGGGGCATAAGGCAACGTTATTGGGAAAGGTGAGTCCCAATAACGCTTGCGAAGATGAGGCATAACCACGTTAAGAGCAACGTTAACTTAGTTAACGTGGACTCTAACGTGGGGGCTAAGGGTACAAGGCAACGTTATTGGGAAAGGTGAGTCCCAATAACGCTTGCAAAGGTTTATAAGGCAACGTTAGTGGCCATGTTAGTGGCACTAACATAGGAGTTAACGTGGGCGATGTGGTGGGAACGTTAGTGAGAAAAATGATTGCCACTAACGTTCTCGAACCCACAATGTCACTCAGCGTTAACGCCACTAACGCCCCAAGCCAAAGTCCATGCTTACATCACTTTTTCTCTGCAAATAAAGCTGAGCCCACTGAAGATCTCTAACTGCTTCAACTTAAGATCAAAGGCCCATATCCAAGACTTGCAGAATTGACTAGAAGACCAAGAAGAGTAGTATATATAGGAGTAGTTTTGAACTAGAAAAGAGGCTGGCATATTGGAGAAAACTACACTCTGTATATTTTACTTTTCTGTAACTTCTAGAGTTAGAATGTATTTTTCTTCTTCTTCTTCTTCATTTCCATTTTCCAGAGCTATGAACAACTAAACCGCTTTCATTGGGTTAGGGAGCTCTGTTTTAATTTGATGGATCAATTATAGTTTTCATTTTTCATCTTCTTTCTTTTCTCTTGATTTTACTAGAAAGCTTTCGATCTTCATCTAATTGGTTTGTTATCTTGGGAAAGAAACTCTCCATAATTGAATCTCCTCTGAGCCTTGGAAAAGGGATGAGGAGATCATGCTAGAAATACTTTCTCATGTTGGACCAAATTGGGGTTTGGATGGGTATAGTGACATATAACCTTACAAACACTTTGATTTGGAAATACATGTGGTATAATCAGTGACCATACTTCATCTCTTCTCATGAGCAATTAAATCAATGAATTGGACAATTGTTCAAGTTTAGAGAGAATGGATTGCCAAGGAATTGGGATCCAATCACTTAAGATTGCCAAGGAGATCAATGAATGCATTGATTGAGGAAGAGATGAGAATAAACTTGATCCGGAGAATGCAACACCTCCTGAACCCATGTCATTCAGAATATATTGGCATCATGATAAGAAACAGGCTGTCAATTAGGCGAATATTTTCGCATTAGCAATCTCAAGCTATCAGTTAGGCGGGCACTTTCACATTAGCAATTTGGCACAAGGCCCATTCAACATACAATTCTCAACTTTTTATATCATTCATTATTTTTCATTTTCTTTTCTTTTCTATATACCTCTGCATCACCTTACAATTTAAGCATACCTCCGCATCACCAAGTAGCTAAACGTACCTCTGTATCACCTGTTGATCTTTAAAATTTTCCTAGGGACAACTTACACACTTTTGATTAACTAAGTTCATACATTCTGCCAAAATTTGGACGTAACCTTTGGGTCTAAATCAAGTTTTACTACGTTTGGATTAGAATTGAATTTGATAACATAAAAGCTGCTGCTACACTAAAGAAAATTCTGGAAAAATATAGCAAGCTGTTATGTTTTTGATAAATCTATGATAAATTCAATTCTAGTCCAATACTTCCAGATTTTGGTTTTAAATTTAATTTGATAATGTAAATGAATCGGGTTTGAAAATGATTTGAGATATAAAAATAATTGATTTTGGAAGCGGTTTGATTTTAAATTAGTTTGATTTTATAAATGATTTAATATTTGAGCTGGTTTGATTTCGAAAAAGATTTATTATTGGAATTGGTTCGATTTGAAAATAATTTGATATTAAAACTGGTTGAATTTTGGAAAATGATTGAGATTTGGAAATGGTTGAGAAGGGTTTGAGGAATATTTGGATGACTCGAAAAGGGTGGCAGAGTCCGAGTTTTAGAGGAGATGCTATCGAAATTTTAAAAAAATTGGAAGTTTCGTTTAAAGTAATTATTTAAAAAGATTTAGTTTTAAACCTTATATGTTTTTAGTTTGATTTATTTAGAAAATAATGAATTATGTTGAGTTGGGATTGTTGATGAACGGAATAGGAGGATTGATGATGATGATTGAATTTGAATGAAGGATGATGAGGAATGATTTTAAAGTATGATTTTTGAATAAATGTGGAAATGAGATATGTATTGATGATGAAAATGAATTAAAAGTAAACGAGACTTGTAAAATTGAGACAAATTGTTGAATACGTAAGATGTGACCGGGCACTTTAACTCCCCGGTTTCTCCCATGGGCATGTATATATATATATATATATATATATATATATATATATATGAATTTGAGTTTGGGGCATTGTCTCTCCCCATGGATGAGCTTGGGATTATTTTCATGGATATTATTGACCTTGGAGATACGCGTACAGAGGGACTATCTAATGGTTAGCTACCGGACATGTCGGGTTGGCTGTATAACCGACAGATGAGCTCATTAGCCATAGGGCAGGCATTCATCATATGCATCTATGTGACATTGTTTGGTGTGCATATTGTAATTGGTTTGCCTATTTGAATAATTTTGTTTAATTGCTAATTATTATACTTGACGTAACTACTCTTAATTGTGTTTAACTCTCATTACTTGTGTTTGTGACTGAAATTGGTTGGGTTGTGGTGAATTGGATGTTGATTGAGCTATTTGGACCTAGAGCTGTGATTGGTTTGTTTTGTGGTTTAGTAAAGTTTGAAATAACAAGCTGGTTTAGCATAGACTTAATGAACTTATGTTTGGAACAGGTTGGTCATTCATACTGTTAGGAGATTTTTTAAGATTCTTTTATCTGAAAAGCGAGTTTGAATTTCTGGATAATTAACTGATTTTCTTTAAAAAGGTTTTGAATTTTTGATGGTTAAACCATCGATTTTCAAAGGATTCATAAGACAACAATAGTCACTGAGCTTGAAAATGATTTTCTTATTAAATGTGTCTTCTTATGACTATTCTGAAACTCTGTGGTGAGACCGTGTGATTAGGTTCTTGATGAGCGGATATTTTATATGCTTTTGGCATCATTTTCATATAGTTTTTAGCATGTTTTGTTTAATTTTTATTAAGTTTTCATAGGTTTTAGTGTTAAAATTCACATTTTTGGATTCTACTTTGAGTTTGTGTGTTTTTATGCAGTTTCAAGTATTTTTTTGTTGAAATTGAGGAGCTGGAGCAAAAGTCTGGCTCAGAGACAGAGAAAGCACTGCAGATGCTGTCCGGATCTGACCTCCTTGCACTCAGAAAAGCTTTTTTAGAGCTACAGAAGTCCAAATGTAGCATTCTCAATAGCTATGGAAAGCTGACTTTCAGAGCTTTTCAGCAATGTATAATAGTTTATACTTTGTATTAGAATAAAAGGCCCAAAACTGGCATTTAACGCCAGCCTCCTACCCCATTCGAGGCGTCCAGCGCCCACAAGGAGGAGACCAGCATCCAAACGCCCAAAGAGAACCCCCTAGCCAGCATTTAATGCCCTAGAGGCCTCCTAGCACGTGGATCTCATCAAAGCTCAGTCCAAACATTCACCAAGTGGGCCCCAGAAGTGGATCTTAGCACTAAAAGATTGTTTTACCTTTCTTATGTAATCCTTAGTCATTAGTCTAGTATTTAAGGGATAGTTTACATAATCATACAGAATTTTAAGACCTCTATGCCATATTTTCATTTTGTCATTGTATTTCCTATCAGTATGAGTTTCTAAACCTCCTAGGTTGAGGGGAGGAGCCCTGCTGAGTTTATGGATTAATAAAAGTACTACTGTTCTTTCTCAATTTGTGTTTGATTTAATTCTAAGATGTATTTTTGTTCTTCAACATGATGAACGGGATGACCCGTGATAATTATCTTCGTTCTTCATACTAAGACCGCGTGCCTGACAACCACGCGTGTTCTTCTTAGGTTCGTGTGAATACTTAAGTGGAAAGCATTGAACCGCGAGCTTGACTATACATCTCTTAGACGACTAATCCACGACTTTGTTGGGGACTTCTCGAGACACCAGTTCAGCCAAGGTATGGGGAGATTAGGGTCTTTGTGGTAGAGGCTAGAACCAAGGTGCAGCATCCTCTGATCCAAATAATTCGACCTTGTCTGTGGCGCTTTGAGTAGGATCACCAAAGAGAATGAACTGCAATAACTTCACCCTCATTCAGAATGGATCCGCACTAACCCTGGGGTTTAGATCTGGAGAAGAATTGGCGGCTGTTCAAACCAGCGTCAATCACATACATCCTGCCATAGAAGACATCATTCACAATTGAAGAAGACAGTAATACCAGAGTTAATCCAGAAGGACAAAGCATCTCCAAGCCTTAACCACATTCATATCATAGTTTATATGACTTTTGAGTTTTGATTACTGGTGGACGAAATTGTGATCCTCTTTGTATTTGCATGAGATTTAATAATTGGCTCTATTTGAAGTCACAAATCCGTTCAACTAACCAGCAAGTGTACTGGGTCGTCCAAGTAATAAACCTTACGTGAGTAAGGGTCGATCCCACAGAGATTGTTGGTATGAAGCAAGCTATGGTCACCTTGTAAATCTCAGTTAAGTGGATTCATAGGGTCAAAAAGTAATTGGATTAGATATTTAAAAGATAAATAAAATAAAGGGATAAAAATACTTATGTAAATCAATAGGGGGAATTTCAGATAGGCGTGTGGAGATGCTAGAATCCTTTCGAATCTCTACTTTCTTATTGCTTTCATCCAATCCTTCTTACTCCTTTCCATGGCAAGCTGTATGTAGGGCATTGGTGGACGAAATTGTGATTTATGCGTTCTTTGGATTTTGAATGAAAGCTTTATTATGGCACTGGTTGAATTCACAACTCCGTTCAACTAACCAGCAAGTGTACTGGGTCGTCCAAGTAATAAACCTTACGTGAGTAAGGGTCGATCCCACAGAGATTGTTGGTATGAAGCAAGCTATGGTTACCTTGCAAATCTCCGTCAGGCAGATTAAAGGGTAATTGTGATTATTGGAATAAATAATAAAAAGGAATAATAAAAGGGATAGAATACTTATGCAGATTCATTGGTAGGAATTTCAGATAAGCGGATGGAGATGCTGTAGAGCCCAGGGACGCCTGCTCTCCTACTGCTTCTACTCAATCCTTCTTACTCCTTTCCATGGCAAGCTTTGTATAGGGGTTCACCATCAACTGTGGCTACTTTCTTCCTCTCGGGGAAATATCCTATGCGGCTGTCACTCGCACAGCTAACCAGT
Source organism: Arachis hypogaea (assembly GCF_003086295.3). Taxonomy (NCBI): domain Eukaryota; kingdom Viridiplantae; phylum Streptophyta; class Magnoliopsida; order Fabales; family Fabaceae; genus Arachis; species Arachis hypogaea. Next base: position 99,400,015 of record NC_092044.1, read on the forward strand.
CTGGAGGCATCACCCATGGCTGATGGCTACATCCCATCCTCGCAGTGAAAACTAATGCTCACGCACTCTGTCACAGTATGGCTAATCACCGGTTGGTTCCCTCCCCTACTGGAATAGAATCCCTCTTTTGCGTCTGTCACTAACGCCCAGCAGGTTGCAGGTTTGAAGCACGTCACAGTCATTCATTAACGGAATCCTACTCGGAATACCACAGACAAGGTTAGACTTTCCGGATTCCCAGGACCCTACTCGGAATACCACAGACAAGGTGAGACTTTCCGGATCCTCATAAATGCTGCCATCTATCTAGCTTATACCACGAAGATTCTGTTGGGGAATCTAAGAGATATACATTCAAGCTCTGTTGCATGTAGAACGGAAGTGGTTGTCAATCACGCGCGTTCATAAGTGAGAATGATAATGAGGGTAATCTGACTCATAACATTCATCATATTCTTGGGTACGAATGAATATCTTGGAATAAGAATAAGAGAGATTTGAATAAAAGATAATAGAATTGCATTAATACTTGAGGTACAGCAGAGCTCCACACCCTTAATCTATGGTGTGCAGAAACTCCACCGTTGAAAATACATAAGTGAAAGAGGTTCAGGCATGGCCGAATGGCCAGTCCCCTAAAACGTGATCAATAGTCTCTTAAGATGAAGAATAAAACAAAACTGAGACCAAAGATGTCTAATACAATAGATAAATGTCCTATATATACTAGACTAGCTACTAGGGTTTACATGAGTAAGTAATTGATGCATAAATCCACTTCCGGGGCCCACTTGGTGTATGCTTGGGCTGAGCTTGATCAATCCATGAGCTGAGGCTTCTCTTGGAGTTGAACTTCGAGTTATGACGTGTTTTGGGCGTTCAACTCCGGATCATGACGTTTTTCTGGCGTTTAACTCCAGACAGCAGCATGAACTTGGCGTTCAACGCCAAGTTACGTCGTCATTCTGCGAATAAAGTATGGACTATTATATATTGCTGGAAAGCCCTGGATGTCTACTTTCCAACGCCGTTGAGAGCGCGCCAATTGGAGTTCTGTAGCTCCAGAAAATCCATTTCGAGTGCAGGGAGGTCAGATTCCAACAGCATCAGTAGTCCTTTTGTCAGCCTTCTTCAGAGTTTTGCTCAAATCCCTCAATTTCAGTCAGAATTTACCTGAAATCACAGAAAAACACACAAACTCATAGTAAAGTCCAGAAATGTGAATTTATCATAAAAACTAGTGAAAACATCCCTAAAAGTAGCTTAAACTTACTAAAAACTATATAAAAACAATGCCAAAAAGCGTATAAATTATCCGCTCATCACAACACCAAACTTAAATTGTTGCTTGTCCCCAAGCAACTGAAAATCAAATAGGATAAAAGAAGAGAATATACTATAAAGTCCAAAATATCAATGAATATTAATTTAATTAGATGAGCGGGACTTGTAGCTTTTTGCTTCTGAACAGTTTTGGCATCTCACTTTTTCCTTTGAAGTTTAGAGTGATTGGCTTCTCTAGGAACTTAGAATTTCAGATAGTGTTATTGACTTTCCTAGTTAGGCATGTTGATTCTTGAACACAGCTATTTTATGAGTCTTGGCTGTGGCCCTAAGCACTTTGTCTTCCAGTATTACCACCGGATACACAAATGCCACAGACACATAACTGGGTGAACCTTTTCAGATTGTGACTTAGCTTTGCTAAAGTCCCCCGTTAGTGGTGTCCAGAGCTCTTAAGCACACTCTTTAGCTTTGGATCACGACTTTAACCATTCAGTCTCAAGCTTTTCACTTGGACCTTCATGACACAAGCACATGAATAGGGACAGCTTGATTTAGCCGCTTAGGCCTGGATTTAATTTCCTTGGGCCCTCCTATCCATTAATGCTCAAAGCCTTGGATCCTTGCTTTAAAATTTTTCGCCATTTTTTTTTCACTGCTTTTTCTTGCTTCAAGAATCAATTTCATGATGTTTTTCAGATCATCAATAACATTTCTCTTTGTTCATCATTCTTTCAAGAACCAACAATTTTAACACTCATAAACAACAAGATCAAAAATATGCACTATTCAAGCATTCATTCAGAAAACAAAAATTATTGCCACCACATCAATATAATTAAATTAAATTCACTAATAATTTCGAAAATTATGTACTTCTTGTTCTTTTTGAATTAAAACATTTTTCTTTTAAGAGAGGTGAAGGACTAATGGATTTTATTCATAGCTTTAAGGCATGGTTACACACTAATGATCATGAAGTAGAGACACAAAACATAGATAAACACAACATTAAAAACCGAAAACAGAAAGAAATAAAGAACAAGGAATGAATCCACCTGAGTGAGGGTGGCGCCTTCTTGAAGGTGCAATGGTGCTCTTTGAGCTCCTCTATGTCTCTTCCTTGCTTCTGTTGAATAATTCATAGTAATTTTGGTGCTCCTATCCATAGTTGCTCCCAATAGTTGTGTGGAAGACCATTTATTCCCTGAGGTATCTCGGGGATTTCTTGATTTGCAGCCACATGTTATACCACTGAGCTATGACGGCTTATATTTTCCATCTCTCAACACTCAGAGGTGGAAGCTTTTGTCTTCCCTTTGAGGTTTCTCTGGCCTTAGGTGCCATTAATGGTAATGGAAAAGCAAAAAAAGCTATGCTTTTACCACACCAAACTTAAAATATTGCTCGCCCTCGAGCAAGAAAGAAAAGAAAAGTAGAAGAAGAAGAAGATGGAGGTGAGTGAGGGGAGATAGATTCGGCTATATGGGTGGGTTGGGTGGGAAAGTTGAGGTTGATGTGAATGGTGAATGGGGTGATTGGGAAGAGGATTTGAGGTGATTGATGAAGAAGATTGGGAATTGTGACATGGGGAATTCAAATCACAAAAATAGGATTAGGAGGGAAGGTGGGAATATGGTAGGTGGGGATCCTGTGGGGTCCACAGATCCTGAGGTGAAAAGAAATACCATTCCTTCACCATATAGGCATGTAAAATGCCTTCATGCATCATTCTGGCGTTCAAACGCCCATTGGTGCATGTTCTGGGCGTTCAACGCCCATGTGATGCATGTTTCTGGCGTTGAACGCCAGTTTCATGCTTGTTCCTGGCGTTCAGCGCCAGTTTGTCCTCTCTGTGCACCATCCTGGCGTTTAACGCCAGGTTGTTGCTTGTTTTGGGCGTTCAGCGCCAGAATGGTGCTCTGTTCTGGCGTTAAACGCCGGCCAGATGCACCTTCTGGGCGTTGAACGCCAGCCCGTGCGTCCTCCAGGGTGAAAAATTTTTTTCTTCTGTTTTTGACTCTGTTTTTAATTTTTTTGATTTTTTCGTGACTCCTCATGATCATGTACCTAATTAAACACAAAAATAACAAAGAAACAAAATAAAATAAAATTAGATAAATAAAATTGGGTTGCCTCCCAACAAGCGCTTCTTTAATGTCAATAGCTTGACAGTGGCTCTCATGGAGCCACAAGGTGATCAGGTCAATGTTGTATAGTTGCCAACACCAAACCTAGAGTTTGGATATGGGGTCTTAACACCAAACTTAAAGTTTGGTTGTGGCCTCACAACACCAAACTTAGAGTTTGACTGTGTGGGCTCTTCTTGACTCTGAACTGAGAGAAGCTCTTCATGCTTACTCTCTTCTGTCATAGAGGGATGGCCATGTGCCTTAAACACAAGGTAGTCCCCATTCAATTGAAGGACTAACTTACCTCTGTTGACATCTATCACAGCTTCTGCTGTGGCTAGGAAAGGTCTTCCTAGGATGATGCATTCATCATCTTCCTTCCTAGTGTCTAGGATTATGAAATCAGCAGGGATGTAAAGGCCTTCAACCTTTACTAGCACGTCCTCTACTATTCCATAAGCTTGTCTCACTGACTTGTCTGCCAGTTGTAATGAGAACAAGGCAGGTTGTACCTCAATGATCCCTAGCTTCTCCATTACAGAGAGTGGCATCAGATTTATCCCTGACCCTAGATCACATAGAGCTTTTTCAAAGCTCATGGTGCCTATGGTACAAGGTATTAGGAACTTTCCAGGATCTTGTCTCTTTTGAGGTAGAGTTTTCTGAATCCAAGTATCTAGTTCACTAATGAGCAAGGGAGGTTCACTTTCCCAAGTCTCATTACCAAACAGCTTGGCATTCAGCTTCATGATAGCTCCTAAATATTGAGCAACTTGCTCTCCAGTCACATCTTCATCCTCTTCAGAGGAAGAATAGTCTTCAGAGCTCATGAATGGCAGAAGGAGATTTAGTGGAATCTCTATGGTCTCAGATTCCTCAGGATCCTTAATAGGAAACTCCTTCTTGCTTGAAGGACATCCCAGGAGGTCTTCCTCACTAGGATTTTCGTCCTCCTCCTCCCCTATGCATTCGGCCATGTTGACTAAGTCAATGGCTTTGCACTCTCCTTTTGGATTCTCTTCTGTATTACTTGGGAGAATACTGGGAGGAGTTTCAATAACTTTCTTACTCAGCTGGCCTACTTGTGCCTCCAAATTTCTAATGGAGGATCTTGTTTCATTCATGAAACTGAAAGTGGCTTTTGACAGATTAGAGACTATATTAGCTAAATTAGAATTATTTTGTTCAGAGTTCTCTGTCTGTAGCTGAGAAGATGATGGATATGGCTTACTATTATTCAGCCTATTGCGTCCACCATTGTTAAAGCCTTGTTGAGGCTTTTGTTGATCCTTCCAGGAGAAATTTGGATGATTTCTCCATGATGGGTTATAAGTGTTTCCATAAGGTTCACCCAGATAATTAACCTCTGCCATGGCAGGGTTCTCAGGATCATAAGCTTCTTCAGAAGCTGCCTCTCTAGTACTGTTGGATGCATGTTGCAATCCATTCAGATTTTGAGAGATCATGTTGACCTGTTGAGTCAACACTTTGTTCTGAGCCAATATGGCATTCAGAGCATCAATTTCAAGAACTCCTTTCTTCTGAGGTACCCCATTATTCACGGAATTCCTCTCAGAGGTATACATGAACTGGTTGTTTGCAACCATGTCAATGAGTTCTTGAGCCTCTTCAGGCGTTTTCTTCAAGTGAATAGATCCACCTGCAGAATGGTCCAGTGACATTTTCGAAAATTCAGAGAGACCATAATAGAATATATCTAACATGGTCCATTCTGAAAACATGTCAGATGGACATCTTTTGGTCAACTGCTTGTATCTTTCCCAAGCTTCATAGAGGGATTCACCATCTTTTTGTTTGAAGGTTTGAACATCCACTCTCAGCTTGCTCAGCTTTTGAGGAGGAAAGAATTTATCCAAGAAGGCAGTGACCAGCTTATCCCAAGAGTCCAGGCTATCCTTAGGTTGTGAATCCAACCATGTTCTAGCTCTGTCTCTTACAGCAAAAGGGAAAAGCATGAGTCTGTAGACTTCAGGATTAACTCCATTCGTCTTTACAGTATCACATACTTGCAAGAATTCAGTTAAGAACTGATAAGGATCTTCAGATGGAAGTCCATAAAACTTGCAGTTTTGTTGCATTAAAGCAACTAGTTGAGGCTTAAGCTCAAAGTTATTGGCTCCAATGGCAGGAATGGAGATGCTTCTTCCATCAAACTTGGATGTTGGCTTTGTGAAGTCACCAAGCATTCTCCTTGCATTATTATTATTATTATTTTCGGCTGCCATATCCTTCTCCTGTTCGAAAATTTCTGAAAGGTTATTTCTGGATTGTTGTAATTTAGCTTCTCTTAATTTTCTCTTCAGAGTCCTTTCAGGTTCTGGATCAGCTTCAACAAGAGTGCCTTTATCCTTGTTCCTGCTCATAAGAAAGAGAAGAAAACAAGAAAAGAAAGAGGAATCCTCTATGTCACAGTATAGAGATTCCTTTATGTTAGTAGAAGAAGAAAGGGGTAGAAGAAAGAAGAAGGATGGATTCGGATTTGGATGAAGAGAGGTGAAGAGAAGTGTTAGTAATTAAATAAATAAAAAGAATAAGAAAAGAGAAAGAAGATTTTCGAAAATAATTTTTGAAAAAGAAGTTAGTAATTTTCGAAAATCAAAGACAAAATATAATTAAAATTATAATTTAAAACAAAAAGAATTTTTGAAAAAGAGAGGGAGAATTTTCGAAAATTAGAGAGGGAAAAGTAGTTAGGTGGTTTTGAAAAAGATAAGAAACAAACAAAAAGTTAGTTAGTTGATTGAAAAAGATTTGAAATCAAATTTTGAAAAAGATAAGAAGATAGGAAGTTAGATAAGATATTTTGAAATCAAATTTTGAAAAAGATAAAATTTTTGAAAAAGATAAGATAAAAGATAAAAAGATTTAGTTTTGAAAAAGATATTTGAAAAAAAGATTTAATTTTAAAAATTACTTAACTAACAAGAAACTACAAGATAAGATTCTAGAACTTAAAGATTGAACCTTTCTTAACAAGAAAGTAACAAACTTCAAATTTTTGAACCAATCACATTAATTGTTAGCTAATTTTCGAAAATTTGATATAAAGATAAGAAAAAGATTTTTGAAAATATTTTGAAAAATAATTTTGAAATTTTCGAAAATTATAAAAAAAATGAAAAAGATATGATTTTTGAAAAGGATTTTGAAAAGATAAGATTTTTAAAATTGAAATTTTGACTTGACTTGTAAGAAACAACTAATTTTAAAAATTTTTGACCAAGTCAACCCAAAATTTCGAAAATTTGGAGGGAAATAAGGAAAAGATATTTTTTTTTGAAATCAAATTTTGAATGAAAAACACAAAAATGACCCAAAACATGAAAATTTTGGATCAAGACACAAGATGTATGCAAGAATGCTATGAATGTCAAGATGAACACAAAGAACACTTTGAAGATCATGATGAACATCAAGAACATAATTTTGAAAAATTTTTAATGCAAAGAAAACATGCAAGACACCAAACTTAGAAATCTTTAATGCATGGAAAATATGAATGCAAAGATGCACATGAAAAACAAGAAAACACACAAAACAAGAAATCATCAAGATCAAACAAGAAGACTTGTCAAGAACAACTTGAAGATCATGAAGAACACTATGAATGCATGAAGTTTTCGAAAAATGCAAGAAAAATTTTGAAAGCATGCAATTGACACCAAACTTAAAATTGACACTAGATTCAAACAAGAAACACAAAGTATTTTTGATTTTTATGATTTTCTAATTTTTTTGTATTTTTATTAATTTTTTTTCGAAAACAAAGTTTAGAAAAACGAAAAATAAAAGAAAAATTTTTGAAAGAGTTTTTTGAAAAGAAAATTACCTAGTCTGAGCAACAAGATGAACCGTCAGTTGTCCATACTCGAACAATCCCCGGCAACGGCGCCAAAAACTTGGTGGACGAAATTGTGATTTATGCGTTCTTTGGATTTTGAATGAAAGCTTTATTATGGCACTGGTTGAATTCACAACTCCGTTCAACTAACCAGCAAGTGTACTGGGTCGTCCAAGTAATAAACCTTACGTGAGTAAGGGTCGATCCCACAGAGATTGTTGGTATGAAGCAAGCTATGGTTACCTTGCAAATCTCAGTCAGGCAGATTAAAGGGTAATTGTGATTATTGGAATAAATAATAAAAAGGAATAATAAAAGGGATAGAATACTTATGCAGATTCATTGGTAGGAATTTCAGATAAGCGGATGGAGATGCTGTAGAGCCCAGGGACGCCTGCTCTCCTACTGCTTCTACTCAATCCTTCTTACTCCTTTCCATGGCAAGCTTTGTATAGGGGTTCACCATCAACTGTGGCTACTTTCTTCCTCTCGGGGAAATATCCTATGTGGCTGTCACTCGCACAGCTAACCAGTCTGGAGGCATCACCCATGGCTGATGGCTACATCCCATCCTCGCAGTGAAAACTAATGCTCACGCACTCTGTCACAGTACAGCTAATCACCGGTTGGTTCCCTCCCCTACTGGAATAGAATCCCTCTTTTGCGTCTGTCACTAACGCCCAGCAGGTTGCAGGTTTGAAGCACGTCACAGTCATTCATTAACGGAATCCTACTCGGAATACCACAGACAAGGTTAGACTTTCCGGATTCCCAGGACCCTACTCGGAATACCACAGACAAGGTGAGACTTTCCGGATCCTCATAAATGCTGCCATCTATCTAGCTTATACCACGAAGATTCTGTTGGGGAATCTAAGAGATATACATTCAAGCTCTGTTGCATGTAGAACGGAAGTGGTTGTCAATCACGCGCGTTCATAAGTGAGAATGATAATGAGGGTAATCTGACTCATAACATTCATCATATTCTTGGGTACGAATGAATATCTTGGAATAAGAATAAGAGAGATTTGAATAAAAGATAATAGAATTGCATTAATACTTGAGGTACAGCAGAGCTCCACACCCTTAATCTATGGTGTGCAGAAACTCCACCGTTGAAAATACATAAGTGAAAGAGGTTCAGGCATGGCCGAATGGCCAGTCCCCTAAAACGTGATCAATAGTCTCTTAAGATGAAGAATAAAACAAAACTGAGACCAAAGATGTCTAATACAATAGATAAATGTCCTATATATACTAGACTAGCTACTAGGGTTTACATGAGTAAGTAATTGATGCATAAATCCACTTCCGGGGCCCACTTGGTGTATGCTTGGGCTGAGCTTGATCAATCCACGAGCTGAGGCTTCTCTTGGAGTTGAACTTCGAGTTATGACGTGTTTTGGGCGTTCAACTCCGGATCATGACGTTTTTCTGGCGTTTAACTCCAGACAGCAGCATGAACTTGGCGTTCAACGCCAAGTTACGTCGTCATTCTGCGAATAAAGTATGGACTATTATATATTGCTGGAAAGCCCTGGATGTCTACTTTCCAACGCCGTTGAGAGCGCGCCAATTGGAGTTCTGTAGCTCCAGAAAATCCATTTCGAGTGCAGGGAGGTCAGATTCCAACAGCATCAGTAGTCCTTTTGTCAGCCTTCTTCAGAGTTTTGCTCAAATCCCTCAATTTCAGTCAGAATTTACCTGAAATCACAGAAAAACACACAAACTCATAGTAAAGTCCAGAAATGTGAATTTATCATAAAAACTAGTGAAAACATCCCTAAAAGTAGCTTAAACTTACTAAAAACTATATAAAAACAATGCCAAAAAGCGTATAAATTATCCGCTCATCACAACACCAAACTTAAATTGTTGCTTGTCCCCAAGCAACTGAAAATCAAATAGGATAAAAGAAGAGAATATACTATAAAGTCCAAAATATCAATGAATATTAATTTAATTAGATGAGCGGGACTTGTAGCTTTTTGCTTCTGAACAGTTTTGGCATCTCACTTTTTCCTTTGAAGTTTAGAGTGATTGGCTTCTCTAGGAACTTAGAATTTCAGATAGTGTTATTGACTTTCCTAGTTAGGCATGTTGATTCTTGAACACAGCTATTTTATGAGTCTTGGCTGTGGCCCTAAGCACTTTGTCTTCCAGTATTACCACCGGATACACAAATGCCACAGACACATAACTGGGTGAACCTTTTCAGATTGTGACTTAGCTTTGCTAAAGTCCCCGTTAGTGGTGTCCAGAGCTCTTAAGCACACTCTTTAGCTTTGGATCACGACTTTAACCATCAGTCTCAAGCTTTTCACTTGGACCTTCATGACACAAGCACATGAATAGGGACAGCTTGATTTAGCCGCTTAGGCCTGGATTTAATTTCCTTGGCCCTCCTATCCATTAATGCTCAAAGCCTTGGATCCTTGCTTTAAAATTTTTCGCCATTTTTTTTTCACTGCTTTTTCTTGCTTCAAGAATCAATTTCATGATGTTTTCAGATCATCAATAACATTTCTCTTTGTTCATCATTCTTTCAAGAACCAACAATTTTAACACTCATAAACAACAAGATCAAAAATATGCACTATTCAAGCATTCATTCAGAAAACAAAAATTATTGCCACCACATCAATATAATTAAATTAAATTCACTAATAATTTCGAAAATTATGTACTTCTTGTTCTTTTGAATTAAAACATTTTTCTTTAAGAGAGGTGAAGGACTAATGGATTTTATTCATAGCTTTAAGGCATGGTTACACACTAATGATCATGAAGTAGAGACACAAAACATAGATAAACACAACATTAAAAACCGAAAACAGAAAGAAATAAAGAACAAGGAATGAATCCACCTGAGTGAGGGTGGCGCCTTCTTGAAGGTGCAATGGTGCTCTTTGAGCTCCTCTATATCTCTTCCTTGCTTCTGTTGAATAATCATAGTAATTTTGGTGTTCCTATCCATAGTTGCTCCCAATAGTTGTGTGGAGGACCATTTATTCCCTGAGGTATCTCGGGATTTCTTGATTTGCAGCCACATGTTATACCACTGAGCTATGACGGCTTATATTTTCCATCTCTCAAGACTCAGAGGTGGAAGCTTTTGTCTTCCCTTTGAGGTTTCTCTGGCCTTAGGTGCCATTAATGGTAATGGAAAAGCAAAAAAAGCTATGCTTTTACCACACCAAACTTAAAATATTGCTCGCCCTCGAGCAAGAAAAAAAGAAAAGTAGAAGAAGAAGAAGATGGAGGTGAGTGAGGGGAGATGGATTCGGCTATATGGGTGGGTTGGGTGGGAAAGTTGAGGTTGATGTGAAGGTGAATGGGGTGATTGGGAGAGATGGGTGAGAGAAGGATGGGAATGGACAGAATCAATCAAATGGAAGGAGAGGGGGAGGTAGGTGGGGATCCTGTGGGTCCACAGATCCTGAGGTGTCAAGGGAATCCATCCTTCACCAATAGGCATGTAAAATGCCTTCACACATTCTGGCGTTAAACGCCCATTGGTGCATGTCTGGGCGTTCAACGCCCATGTGATGCATGTTTCTGTTGCGCGTTCAGCTTGTCTGGCGTTCAGCGCAGTTTGTCCTCTCTGTGCACCATCCTGGCGTTTAACGCCAGGTTGTGCTTGTTTTGGGCGTTCAGCGCCAGAATGGTGCTCTGTTCTGGCGTTAAACGCCGGCCAGATGCACCTTCTGGGCGTTGAACGCCGGCCCGTGCATCCTCCAGGGTGAAAAATTTTTTCTTCTGTTTTTGACTCTGTTTTTAATTTTTTGATTTTTTCGTGACTCCTCATGATCATGTACCTAATTAACACAAAAATAACAAAAACAAAATAAAATAAAATTAGATAAATAAAATTGGGTTGCCTCCCAACAAGCGCTTCTTTAATGTCAATAGCTTGACAGTGGCTCTCATGGAGCCACAGGTGATCAGTCAATGTTGTTAGTCCAACACCAAACTTAGAGTTTGGATATGGGTTTAACACCAAACTTAAGTTTGGTTGTGGCCTCACAACACCAAACTTAGAGTTTGACTGTGTGGGCTCTTCTTGACTTGAACTGAGAG